>NW_007011860.1:0-96822 GCF_000164805.1 Carlito syrichta
CATAATATCTGTCATCCAATCAAAAATTACCAGAAAGCAGTAAAAACAATCCAAAATTAAGAGAAAAACAATCCAAAATTATGAGAAATATTCATCTAAAGTGACCCAGAACTGTCAGAAAAAGAATATTTGAAGAAATTATGATCAAAATTTTTCAAAATTAACCCCAATTACAAGAAACCTGAGGGAAACTACAACCATGCATATCAAAACCAAATTGTTTAAATCAAGTAATACAGAGAAGAATCTTAAAATTAAACAGAAAAAAAGTCATCTTAGATACAGAAGAACAAAGATAAGGATGACATTAAATTTCCAGTGAGAAAAAATGCACAAGAGGAGACAATGGAGCAACACCTTTAAAATACTAATGAAAATTAAATTTTTATTTATAATTATTCAATACCTAGTGAAAATACCTTCCAGAAATGAAGAAAATATAAAAACTTTTTCAGACATACAAAAACTAAAAGCATTCAAGAGTAGCAGATCTGAACTACAATAAATGTAAAGGGCCAGGCTCGGTGGCTCAGCCTGTAATCCTGTGCCTTTGGGAGGCTGAGATGACTGAATTGCCTGAGCCCATGGGTTTGAGACCCGCCTGGGCAACTTGGCAAGACCTCATCTCTACAATAAATCAAAAAATCAGCCGGGCATGGTAGTGTGCACCTGTAGTTCCAGCTACTTGGAAGGCTGAGGCGGAAAGATCGTCGGAGCCCAGCAGGTGGAGGCTGCGGTGGCTGGGAGCAGCCACTGCACTCCAGTCTGGGCGACAGAGTCAGACTCCAACTCAAAATAAAATAAAATAAAATAAAATAAAATAAAATAAATGTAAAGGAAGGTGGAAGGAAAATGATACCAGAAAAAGTTTTTTATCTACACAAAGTAATGAAGAGCACCAGAAATGAAAATTATGTGAACACATATAGAATGTTATTATTTAAATCTATTTAAAATGTAATTGACTGCTAACAAAAATAATAAAATGTGGGGTTTATAAAATGTAAAAATAAAATGTAATGTGAGGTTTATAAATGTAAAAATAAAATGCATGAAAACAATGGTGTAAAGTTCAGGAGGGACAAAATGGGTGTTTACCACTGTGTACTACACTTTAAATGGTATAATATCACTTGAAAATAAACTATGGTAAGTTAAAGGTGTATAGCATCAATTCTTAAGCAACCACTAGAACAACAAAGCAAAAAATTATGGATGATAAACCAACAAAGGAGATGAAGTGCAATGATAAAAAAAATACTTAATTCAAAATAAGAAAGAAAAAGAATACAAAAGCACAAAGAATAGATGGACAAGTAGAAAAAAATAGCAAGAATATAAACTTTAGTCTAACCATATCAATAATAACATTAAGTATAAATGGTCTAAGTACTCTAAGTAAAAGGCAGAGATTGTCAGATTGTATAAAAATGCAAGACCCAACTCTATAGTATCTGTAAGCCACATGCTTTAACAATAAAGAGACAAATAGAAGGAGGCCTCCTTTTGTAGATAAAGGATATCTACAAAAATAACTACAGCTAAGCAAACTTAACAGTGAAAGGCTGAATGCTGTCCTCCTGTAAAACATCGGGAACAAGAAAAGGAGGTCCAAACTTACCACTGAAATTAAACATTGTATAAGAATTTCCAGCTGGTACAATAAAGGGGGGATAAATAAATGGTAATACAAACCAATATCCCTGATTAACATAGATGCAAAAATCCTCAACAAAATACTAAGAGACCAAATTCAACAGCATATCAAAAAGATAATTCATCAGAACCAAGAACATTTTATTCCAGGAGTGCAAAAATGGTTCAACATCTGCAAATTGATTAATATGATCTACCACATAAACAGAATTAAAAATAAAAACCATATGCCCAGCTCAATAGAAGCAGAAAAGACATTCAGTAAAATCCAACATCTCTTCATGATAAAAACCCTCCACAAACTAATTAACAAAGGAAGAAATCTCAAAAAAATAAAAACCATATATAACAAATCCACAGTCAATATCATATTTAATGGAGAAAAGTTGAAAATATTCTCCCTAGGAACTAAAACAAGACAAGGATATCCTCTCCCACCACTGCTATTTAGCATAGTGCTGGAAGTTCCAGCCAGAACAATCAGACAGTAGAAAGAAATAAAGTATCCAAATAGAAAAACAAGGAAGTCAAAGTATCTGTTTGCTAATGACACATCTATAAAATCCTAAAGACTCCTCCAAAAGACTCCTAGACCTGATAAATGACTTTAGTAAAGTTTAGGATACAAAATGACATACAAAAATCAGTAGCATTTCTATACATCGATAATACTCAAACTGAGAACCAAATCAAGAGCTCAATCTCATTTATAATAACCATAAAAATAAAACAAAATACTTATGAATATATTTAACCAAGAAAGTGAAAGATTTCTAGAATAAGAACTACAAAATACTGATGAATGAAATCATAGATGACACAAACAAATGAAAAAACATCCCATGCTCATGGATTGGAAGAATCATATCATTAAAAATGACCATACTACCCACAGCAATCAACAGATTCAATGGCATCCCTATCGAGTTACCAATGTAATTTTCCACAAAATTAGAAAAAACAAACCTAAAGTTTATATAGAACCAAAAAGAGCTCAGATAGACAAAGCAATACTAAGAAAAAAGAACAAATGCAGAGGCATCACATTGCCTGAATTCAAAATGGTATATAGCTATAATAACTAAAACAGCATGATACTGGTAGAAAACTAGACAGATCAGTGGAACAAAATGGAAAACTCAGAATACCACATACCTACAGCCAACAAATCTTCAACAAAGTCAGCAAAATAAACAATGGGGAAATTACACGTATTCAATAAATAAAGCTGGGAAAATTGAGTAGTCATATGCAAAAGAACTAGACCCAACATCTCACTATATACAAAAAGTAGATCAAGATAAAAGAAATACTTAAATGTAAGACCTGAAACTGTAAAATTCCAAGAAGAAAACCTAGGAAAAACTTTTCAGGACATTGGCCTAACCTAGGCAAAGAATTTATGATGAACTTATGAATTTATGGGAAAAAAAACAACAAAAACAAAAATAGGAATTTAATTAAATTAAAAAGCTTTTGCAGAGCAATAGAAATAATCAACAGAGTGAAGAGAAAACCTACATAATGGAGAAAATATTTGCAAATTATGCCTCTGACAAAAGACTAATAACCAGAAACTATAAGGAACTCAAATAACTCAACATGAAAAATAAACATCTCTATTAAAAACTGAAGAAAATCCATGAGCAGACATTTCTCAAAAGAAAATATACAAGCAGCCAACAAACACAGGAAAAAATGCTTAACATCAATAATTATCAGAGAAATACAAATCAAAACCTCAGTGAGAAATTACTTTACACAAGTTAGAATGACTATTATTGAAAAGCTAAAGAACCATAGGCATAGGTCTGGATGCAGAGAAAAGAGAACATTCATGAACTGTTGGAGGGAATGTAAATTAGAAAAACCTCTGAAAAAAAACTATGGAGATTTCACAAAGAACTAAAAATGGAACTATCATTTCACCCAGCAATCCCACTACTGGGTCTCTACACAAAAGAAAATCAATAAATATATTAAAAAGACAACTGCACTTGTAATGTTTGTCACAGCACATTCACAATAGCAAAGTCATGGAACCAACCTAAGTAACCATCAACAATTGATTGGATAAAGAAAATGTGAAAATATACACCATGGAATACTACGTGGCCTTAAAAAACAAAATCATGTCCTTTGTAGCAACATGAATGGAGCAGGAAGTTATTATCCTAAATGAACTAACTCAGAAAAAGAAAACCAAATACTGTATATATGAGAGTCCAACAATGAGTATTCATGAACATAAAGATGGAAATAATAGACACTGGGGACATCAAAAGGAAAAAGGATAAATGGGGAGCAGGTGAGAATTTAAAAATTATCTGTTGGGAACAATGTTCACTGTTTGGGAAAGGAAATGATACCCAAAGTTCAATCCCCACCAGTACACATCATACCTATGTAACAAAGTAACAAACATGCACTTGTGCCACCTAAATCTAAATTTTTTTTAAAAATTAAGAAAGTATTTTTAAATGTAAAGAAGTTATTAAAATGATATTTGTATACCAGAAATTTCACTTGATTATCAAATCCCAAAAATATGTTTTCAACACACTGACTAAAATAAGCATGAGTTAATTATACTGAGAGAAAATTTTTACTTTATGTTCTAACACTTCCCAGTTTTAATGGTTTAATAAACAAAGGTGTGAATAATTAAGAGACTTCATTTAAAGGTGTTTATTTTTACCCTACATTGTTTCTTAAATAATTTTAGGTAATGTAAAAAGTGGTAATAAGAATTAAAAGTTGGATCCATGTGGTTTAATTAAAGATACCAAATTTAAACCTGAACCGCCTCCAATAATTTTAACTCATTTTTTATATCAATCCATCACTACCTAAACTCTTTTTTATCCTCTGCCCCTGCCCATTTCACATACTTTTAATTCCTGTTCTTTCAACCATCCTTCCCCATTTTTCCTCTGTATTGTTCCTTTTTTAAAATTTGTGTTTGTCTTTTTATAGTTTAGTCATTATTGTTTCCTCTGTTTATTCCTTCTACAGAAAAAAATCAAACTCAATGTGAGTTGGTTTGTCTTACCCAGAAAGAGAAATACTAAATTTATCTTTCAAACTTAACAAGAGCATAAAACTCTAAACTCAGCAACTATAAAATATAGATTCAACAGGCATAGAGGAAAAACAGAAACATTCAGATAGGGACCAAGAGACCTATAATGGGAGAGAATTAAAAAGAAAGTCATTTAAAAAGTAAAGGAGAAAAGGATAGGAGGATAGTAGGGGGAAGGAAGGGAAGGATGGGAGAGGGAAGAGGGAGAAG
This sequence comes from Carlito syrichta, assembly GCF_000164805.1. Classification (NCBI taxonomy): domain Eukaryota; kingdom Metazoa; phylum Chordata; class Mammalia; order Primates; family Tarsiidae; genus Carlito; species Carlito syrichta. The sequence goes on from NW_007011860.1 coordinate 4,949, forward strand.
ATGGGTGAAATCGTGGAGATAGGTCAATAGGTTTAGCCATTCATGTCAATGCATAATTGCTAATATACCCTTTGTGAATTACATTAGCTCTTCCATTTAGAATATCCTTTTCTAATGGTTGTGGTAAGGTCTGCAGGAAATTACTAGGTTGTTCTATCTTTACTCTCTGAAAGATTATAGTCATCTCATTTTACAACATGCTAAAACAAGGTTTAGTATCAGTATTGATTTATTTTTCTGAGTCATTTTTGCAATGATCCAGATTGTGCTTTTTCTGGTTTTGCTTGTTATTGAGGAAGAAGCATTTATTTCATCTAGTGTGTATCTTTAAAAGTCTTCACTCACATATAAAAGCATGAATCACACGGTAGTCTTTGCATACTTTTAAAATAAGTTTCAGGAGCTCTTTTCCAAATGGAGCAAAATACCTGGAATTGTAAGGAGACCACAGGCCTTGGACTAGAAGACATTTTTTTTGTCTGTTTTTTTGGTGGGGTTTTGTTGTTGTTATTGTTGTTGTTTTTGAGTTGGAGCCTCACTCTCTTGCCCAGGCTGGAGGGCAGTGGCATGATCCCGGCCACAGCAGCCTCAACCTTCTGGGCTCAGGCGATCCTTCTGCCTCAGCCTTCCAAGTAGCTGGAACTACATGTATGAGCCACCACACACACCACAGCTAATTTTTTTTTTTTGATTTATTGTAGAGATGAGGTCTCGCCAAGTTGCCCAGGTTGGTCTCAAATCCGTGGACTCAGGCAATCCTCTCATGTTGGCCTCCCAAAGTGCTGGGATTATAGGTGTGAGCCACCACACCCGGCCTAGAAGACACTTTTAATCTTGATGTCCTATGTAGCGAAAATAAACTCAAGGCAAACGCTGATCTCCTAGGCAAAACTTCCCCCATGTCCTGTGATTCATAGGTCTCAACTTTGGGAAACAATCATGATAATGCAATAGGAAATGAGCAGCATAACAGAGATAGGATGAAGTGATAATACAACTCATCGCCTCCTTAACCCATGATGGGGTTTCTGCTCTCAGTCAAATTTTATTTGACCATAGTATCATTATCAAAATCAACTGCAAAAAAGAGAGAAGTTCAAGAAAAACTCAGCACTGAACAAAATTTTCTCATCAGAAATTAACATCCCACAACTCAGATGTACAAGAATTTGGTTAACAATCTGCATTATCTGTGAAATTGGACATAAAGTAGCTGTCCCTACCATTATCAGCAGGTGATATTTACAGACTGTTTGCAGGTGGAGCATTACGTCTATGGATTATAGAATTATCAGATTTAACCAGTATTAAATCACCTCTGCAGAGTTGGAATGATGACTATTACTAGAACAGCTGAAAAGAGAAAGCAGTTTACTGGGTTTTAGCAGAGAATAGACTAGCAAAAGGATAAGGCATGAAAGGATGAGCTTGAAATAATGTAGTTGAAACACATCTGAATAGCAGTTTACCACTGTTTAGAAACAGACACAAAATCTACGCCTAAATTGCCTGGAGCTATCCAGGAACAGCTAAATCCTTAATTTATGGATTATTGTCCCTAGCAGCATAACACATTGTTGCATTTTCCAATCAATAATCATGACATGAACTAGCCATCTTTTACGAGGTCATTCACAAATTTTTAGCAGCCAAATGTAACTGGTATTTTCTGTTTACCATGAAACCATGGATGTTACATTGAAGCTTATTGAGAAGCATTTTTAAGAGAAATGAATGATCTTCTAGCTAATGTACAGTTTTGCCAGTTCTAACCTTAGAAGCCAGTAGTAACCTGACAGACGTCATCAAAAATACAATCCCAGAAAATACGATCCTAAGCTTGGTCAAATGAAAATGTGTTCAGCAGTACTGAGAAAATAAGCATGTTAAACTGCAATGCCATGAGAGCTTCACTTTCTATAATGGTCAGTTTATATTGAATAGTAGCTTTTTCAACATTTATGTTTGATTTTTGATGTTGATTTGTGATGCTCAAGTAAAGTATTGAAAATCCCTAGCCAGGCTCGGTGGCTCAGCCTATAATCCCACGCCTTTGGGAGGCTGAGGTGAGTGGATTGCCTGAGCCCGCGGGTTCGAGACCCGCCTGGGCAACGAGACCCCATCTCTACAATAAATCAAAAAAATCAGCTGGGCGTGGTAGCATGCACCTGTAATTCCGGTTACTCAGAAGGTTGAGGCGGAAGAATCGCCAGAGCCCAGCAGGTCGAGGCTGCAGCGACAGAGTGAGACTCCAACTCAAAAAAAAAAAAGAAAAGAAAATCCCTATGAGGTTTCTATAATTTTCTGGCATCTTTACAATATTGATATCGCATTTGATATTATAAATCCTCAAGAGCTTTTGAATTGTCTTCTCCCCTGTTGACTTTTATTACGAATTGTATTACGAATTGTAACTCAGGTTCTTATATTTTTATAATGACTCCACTTCTGTATATCTTTCCTAGTTTATTTTTCTTTTCTTACCCATAGCTTAAGGCTACATCACAATACCTCATATGAACAGCAGATGAGAAACAGATAACAACATATAACATGGGAGAAGGAATATGAAATGTGAAGGATCAAGTCAATTATGTGGTCAGAATCCAGTAAAGTTAATGGAGACCAAGGAGATGCAGATTCTGGAGGTCCGAAGAGAAGCTATTATTCTCTTCATTTGAGAGTTCAGCAAGAGTTGAAAAAAGGAGGGTACAAATACTCAAAACACCAAAGAAATAGAAATTAAATGAATATATTTAAATAGATGACGAATCTATACTGAAGCGCAAAGCACTTTCTGACCAGTTCTCAGTCCTGTATTCTCCTTATTTTACAATCTCTTCCTTGATGAGCTCATCCATTTTCATAGTTTCAGTCATTACGTCTAATCTTATAACTCTTAATTTATAGTTACAGTCTCAACCACTCACTTAAACCTAAATTCTCTATCTCCATCTGGGTATTCTATGATCACAAATTTCAACTCATATGTTTGAATCTAACTTTGTCATCTTTCTTCCTTAGTCAATCTCTAATACTTAACTCCCTATTTTCAGGTCAGTGTTATTACTATTCTCATAAGCAACCTGAATTCCATCCCTTATATTCAATCTATCATTCATTTTGTCAATTTGTGTATCAAATAATTCTCATTTCTGAGTTGCCTTTTCAAATTCTATGCCCTTCAGGCTAGCTAGATCCTTACTTCTTTACTTCTGGACAACTCCACAAATTTGCCCCCCATTCAAATCTTTACAACTGCACAAGGCTAACCCTTGCAAGGTATCACTTTCATTATCTTCAATATTCCCTTGCTCAAGAGCATTCCAGGACTGAGAGCCCTTATAATTCAATACATCCCACAATTTTTACAAATTTTATCTCTATTATTATATAGCCCGTATTATCACCATTCCAGGAAAGTCTCACTGTCCCCACTTACACAATAATTATTTCTACCTTCCTCATTTTATTGTGCTCCCACTTTAACCCATATTTTGTTCCTCTTTTTTCTTCTAACTTCCTCAAAAATATAAATCCTTCAGGTTTCATCTGAAGACAAATGTATTTTAGAAAGCCATAATATCAATTAAGAAACATTAAAGAGGGACTTCGGTTATCATCTTCTCAGATACAGTCTGGGTTATCATGAAGGTCAGTGTTTGAACAGACAGTGAAGAACATGTAACATCACTTCTTCTACTTCAAAATAATAGGATGTTAACCAGTAAAGTGTGTTTTTTTCCCAGTCCAATCAGCCTGGAATGCAAAGTTTCACAACATTTTATAAGTTGAAAAGATTTAAAAAATTTTAATCTTTAAATGTGTTAATTATTTTAAAGTTAAAAATCAAGAAACAACTATGCTATTTATAAAATGTTATTGTATAAGATGTTTCAGTAAGGTAAAACATCTCAGCTGAAGGAAGGAATATTATTAACTGGTATTGTTTATCTGAAGAGCACAAATTAGAAAACCAAAATAGAGAGGAAGCTAAGATGATAGAAATTCTGGCTATTAGCTTTATAATTTGGTCTTTATTCTGATAGCAATAGAGAGATATTAAAGGTGTTTGAACAGAGGAGAAAAGTTAAGATTTTTAAAAGTTTATTTTTTTTTTTATTTTAAAGATGTGGTATATAATTCAGGGTTAGGTATATAAATGTTTATTATGCAAGATCTTTTTAAAAGATTTTTACTTCTAAAAGTAACATGACCTGGAATAGATATAAACTGGAAAAGAAAAATGTGTTTAGGCAGGAGACCCAGTTAAGAGGTTGTCACCAGAGTCAGGTGAGCAGTGACTGATGTGTGCACAGAAGTAGAAATAGTGTGAATGACAAGGGAGATAGAATCTTCAACAGTCTCATATAGAAAAACAAACAACAGATTTTATCAGCCACTATGGATGGGGTGATTAAAAGATAAGTAGGAAGGAAGGAAGAATAATGCTAAGATGTAGAAAAATGGTGGCACTACTAAGACAATTTGGAACTTCAAAAAGGAATCTTGTTTGTGGAAAAGACTAATGACACTCAGTTTTTAGCGATGCTGCATCTGAAGTGAGAAGAATATATGCAAACTGCTCCATAGACAAGTAGAAACGAAAGCATGGGACTCAAAACAGGGGTCAGTGTTAGGAGATGTGGGAAGTATCTGTATATCTGTCTCTATATATTTAAAGAACTATCATAAGACACTAAGAGAGTTGGGGGAGAGAGGAATGAGGTAGGGGCAAGTCTTGGAGAATTCTTTCATACCAATATTTTTTGTTTTAGTGGTCTTCATTGCAACTGGATGTAATCTGATATTTTAAATCGCACATTTAAATGTATGTGTTACCTTTTAAACACACTTTTTTGCTTATTTGGTGGGAAAGAAATAACTGTGATGAAATGGGTAAAAGCATGTCTTTATTACTGTTAATCAATACTTGCTCACCTTGAGAGTGCTGAAATAATTACGTATACTACACCAGGAGTCAGGAGTCCTGGATTCATCCTCCAGTTCCATCACACCAGCTAAAACAAATTCAATACTTCTGGCCTTGAAGAACAGAAGCCAGGAAAGAGCCTAACTTAAAGCTTCCCTTGGAGTCTCTTTTCGGAAATTATCTATATATTCACATCTTCAGGGCTTGTTTTCAGGGAAGCATTTATTCTGCATTAAGACCACAGAGTCCCATCTCCCTCCCTCTTATTGTTGAATTGGTCCTTTCTCCTGACAGTGGCAGGTTATCTCTCCTAAAAGCCTCTTATCTCATCTTCATTTGTTTTTTGAATTAACCCAAATCCTCTTATCTGTTTTTCATTTCTTTGTTTGTTGAAACTCCTATAATTTCCTTTGGACAAGGTGAGGACTAAGAGGACCTTGGTTTGCTCAAAGAGCTGACTTAGCTGTGCTAAGAAACCTGTACAAGCAAGAGCATTTGGTCAAAGAGAGTATTTGTGTTCTTTATTTCTGTCATGTAAAGAGCGCCATTATATTGTCTTGCCAGTTAATTTCCTTATGTTCTCATCATATATAAAAGTCTGCAATAGTGCTTATCAATTTTACTTCCATAACTCCTTAGAGAAATGTTATGGGGTTGATGAATGTAAAAGAATAACTCCTTAAAGGAAAATACAATATATATGTACAAATATATAGCCATGTACCATATAATGATGCTTTGGCCAAACAATGAACTATACAAAAGACGATGGTCCCATAAGATCATAACTAAGCTGAAAAATTCCTGTTGTCTGGTGACATCATAGACATCATGACATCACAGCACACTACATTACTCACATGTTTGTGGAGATGCCGGTGTAAAAAAGCTTCATGTGCTGCTAGTTGTATCAATGTATGGCACATATAATTATATACAGTAAGTAATATTTGATAATAAACAACTGTGCTACTGTTTTATATATTTGCTATATTTTGTATCATTAAGTATACCCCTACTTATTAAAAAAAGTTAACTGTAAGCCAGGCTTGGTGACTCAGCCTGTAATCCCACGCCTTGGGAGGCTGAGGTGAGTGGATTGCCTGAGCAAGCGGGTTCGAGATCCGCCTGGGCAACTTGGCGAGACCTCATCTCTACAATAAATAAAAAAAAATTAGCCGGGCGTGGTAGCGCATGCCTGTAGTTCCAGTTACTCGGAAGGCTGAGGCGGAAGGATAGCCCGGAGCCCAGCAGGTCGAGGCTGTGGTGGCCGGGCGTGGTCACTACACTCCAGTCTGGGTGTCAGAGTGAGACTCCAACTCAAAAAAAAAAAAAAAAAGTTAACCATAAAATAGCTTCAGACAGGTCCTTGCAAAGATATCCCAGAAGAAGGCATTGTTCTCATAGGAGCTGACAGCTCCTATGACAGCTGAAGACCTTTCAGTGGGACAAAATGTGGAGGCAGAAGACAGTTATACTGAGGATCCTGACCCTGTGTAGGCCTGGCTAATATGTGTGTTAGTGTTTTTAACAATAAAGTTTAAAAAATGAAAAAACAGCTCAAAAAAGTTAGACGGAAAAAAAGCTTATAGAATTAATATAAAAAGAAAGAACATATTTTTGTACAGCTGTATAATATGTCTGTATTATAAGCTAAGCGTTATTATCAAAGAGTTAAAAAGCTTTTCAAGTTCACAAAGGAAAAACATAACAATATGCTAAGGTTAATTTGTGAAAAGTTTCTTTATAAATTTGTGTAGCCTAAGTGTATAGTGTTTATAAGGTCCACAGTAGTGTAATATAATGTCCTAGGTCTTCACAGTCACTCATTACTCACTCACTGATTCATGCAGAACAACCCCCAGTTCTGTAAACCCCATTTACAGTAAGTGTCCTAATCTGGTGTATCATTTATCATTTCACCATATTTTTACTGTATCTTTTTTAGGTTTAGATATGTTTAGATGCAACACTTCCCATGGTGTTCCAATTGTCTATAGTATTCAGCACAGTAATGTATTTCATGACTTTGTAGCCTAGGAACAATAAGCTATACCATATAGCCTAGGTGTGTAGTAGGCTATGCCTTCTAGATTTGTGTATGTACACTCTGTGGTGTTTGTACAACGACAAAATCACTTAATGATTTCTCAGAATATATTTCCATTAATAAAATATGCATGACTGTGTTTATGTGTGTATGTTTGTGTCAGTATGATGTATATTTCTATATAATAGCTGCTGTAGATACTATATAAAACGTGATATATGATATGTTTTGTATATAATGTACATGCAATAATAAAACATACATACTTTTTTAAAATTTGAAACCTATTGCTTTTAAACTTCTAAAAGTATAAAACATTCAAATATTGTTAGAAATCATAGCTTTTTGTAAAAACATGTAGTCTAGTTCATTAAAGCATGTCTATAAATGAAGAAATAATATGACTACAAACCAGAGAATAAACACTATGTTACTAAATTGTTTCTAGGTTCTGGTCACAATCTCCCCCTGAGGCATCTGCATTTAATGAGGTACCTCAACCCTAATTAGAGAGATCATAAAATTTCTCACTCCAACCGGTACATTATTGACATTGAAAAGGGGCACTATTAATAATTACTTCAGGGAAACAAGTATAAGCTGGGACTGTCCTGGGAAAACCACCTAATGATCTCTGTTACAGGTTGAATTGTGTCCTCTGTTCAAATTTATATGTTGAAGCTCTATCTCCCACTACCTCAGCATGTGACGTTATTTGGAGATAGGGTCTTCACAGAGATAATCAAGTTAAAATGAGGTCATTAATCCAATAAGACTAATCCAATATGACTCATATCCTTATAAAAAGAGGATATTTGGAGAAGGACATGTATACAAGGAAAATACATATGAACATGAAGATAGCCATCTACACATCAAGGAGAGAGGCCTAGAGAGGATCTTTCTCTCAAAGCCTTCAAAGGAACCAACCTTGCCAACACCTTCATTGCAGATTTTTATCTGCCAAACTATGAGACAAAAAATATATATCATTTAAGTCACCCAATTTATGGCATTTTGTTACAATAGCCCTGGCAATACAATCACTCTATTAAAAAAATCTTTTTTTGCATTTGTTAGTTCTGCATAAATTTTAATTACTTGCAACCAAAAAAACTGTTACAACAGCCCTGACAAATTAATACAGTCGCCCTACTAAAAAATTTCTCTCTCTCTTTTTTTTATTTGTTAGTTCTTCATGTCTCTTGATTTCTTGCAACAACAGGAAAAAAAAAAAATCCCTTACTTCGGGAAACCAATATGAACAAAGAAAGAACTATTTCAGAGAGCAAAATTTAGGAGAGTTTAAGACTCATCCAAGGAAGAAGGTTTACAGCTGGCAATGCTGTGATGTTTCACTGTAAAAGAACAAACAACAACCAAAAAACCCTCTCTCTTTCTCGAGAGTCTACTGAGAGGATTCTTAGCAATAACAGGAATACCTTCAGGGTATAGATTAATGGTGGTGGTAAATCATTATTCAGCATTCTTATTCCATTCTTCCCTTCACCCATGGGGCTTGTTTTAGCCTAGTGGTGGATCAAAAGAACTTCTCACTCCTTCACCTTCACCTCAAGCTTGCTTTGGCCGATGGACTCTTAGCAGAAATGATGCAAAACGGGGTTGAAAATGTGCATGAGCCGTTGAACTTGCCCTCTTAAACCTCTGCCTTCACACAAGATGAGCATCCCTTGATTATTCCCTATTCCTTCAGTCTGGACTGTGGAACTAATTAAATCTGCTCCTGACCCACAGGGGACACCAAGTCTTATCTCTATGACTTGCAGCAGTCAGTCAAGCCGGGTCTAAATCAGCCAGTTTGCAACCAACTCATATATGATAAGTGATTGTTGTTTTAAGCCACCAAATTTTGGAGAACATTGTTCCACAGCTTTATTATGGCATTTGCTAGCTAATACTGAAGACTTCTCTTTACTGCGGATACAAATAATTGTACTATGTGGAAATCACTGTTCTAATCTCCGTATAGGTATCGAGGGAGACCGTATTCCTACCTCCAAAGATCTTCAAGTTTGAGCGAAAAGATAAAAATTGAGAAATAATGCACAGTAATAATTATGTAAGTGCTAAGTAATATAGCATTAAAAATTGTAAAGAGAATCCACAGCAACACAAAGATCTTGCTCCTAACTGGGCCATGGATTAGGCAATCTTTTGGGGCTTCTGTTCTTTCAACTGTAAAATGAGTGTTTTGAACTAGAAGAGCCTTCTGGCGACTTAGCTCAAAGAAAAAAGAAAAGTAAGACCTTGTGCATACTCAGAGGACTGACCCGAACAAAGCTGACCTCATGAAAGCAGAACATATTTAGAGTAATAGAATGCATAGTGGTGGGCCTGGAAAAGTGGACTGAATTTAGATAGGTTGATGTATAAAAATACAACAAATTATGCAAAGAGAGGATCAGAGCATAAATAAGCAAGATCTGTACCAATAAAGAAAGGAATTATGTCAAGCAAAAGTACTGTATTATGTCACATGTAGCTCCTTCAGGCAGGCTACTGCCAAAAGAAACAGCACTTTCTTTCCAGGCATGTCCTATTTCGTGAGATTTTTAAATTACACAGTCTTAAAATTGCCTTTTCACCTGACTACTTCATATTCTGAAATGGTAAAGTACGAAACCTCTTCTACTGCATTTTCAAAAAATGCAGCCCTCACATTGTCCCTGAGAAGGGCTTGAAATTAATTTTTGCCTCAGTGGCTGATCCACATAGCACAATCAGAATCTATGTTTCTACAGATCAATGAATCTATGTTTCTACACATCAATGAATCAATATACTATTCAGTATATCAGTTTTGCAAAATTCAACTTCACTCTGCAGTTTACTGGAGATGGTGAGGAAAACCATAATGAAATCATGAACCAGAAATGAAATCAAAGAACTAGAGCTCTTTGCTCACTATGTGATGGTACAGAGTACTTAGAGTCCTAGAGTATTATTAAAAAAAAAAAAAAGTTTGAATTCAGTAGAAAAATGAGCATGTGTTTCTTATTGTCATTACCTGCCTTTGCCTTTGGAGATCAATTTAGGATAAAGTTGCTTTCAAAAGGTTAGAAAGTGGCCCAGCGATTTTCCTGAAAGTTTATGCTACCATTCCCCAGCTGCAGACTCTCCTCGGAAAAGTGGAATCTTTCCAAAAGTCTAACATTTGCAGTGTTAGGAGGAATAAAGAGACGTGCAGACGTCATTTGACAGAGGCTTTGTATACACTCTTCAATGCAAGTCTATGAAAAATAACTAAGATAATATAATGGTAACAATTACATGTGTCATAATTAGAGCATAAACAAATAATTTCTATCTTATGACCCTATCACTTAATCTTTCAAATTCTTAGTTTATAATTTCAAAGGCACTGTGCATTTTTTTTTTTTTTGGTTATACTTAGCCCTGTGCTGTTTTCTAAACATAGTAGGTAAAACGTGTTTATGAATCTACCAAGAAAAAAGTTTTCTTTTTTTAGACTTTACCTGATGTGGGATCTTCAAAGAGAGCTCACAGTAACACTTAAAAAGCACACTCTTGAGGGAAAGGGGTGTGGGTGGATGTCTATAAACACACCTCTACATTCCTCTTTGAAATTTTACCTGTAAAAGTTATTACACAGGAAATCCCCAGGGATGACTAATACTTAAATTGAATAAATTTCACACATGCCATAGGAATCCTAGAAGTAACAACAGAGGAAAACAGCCAATTGACCTCTGCTACACTTCTGAGAAAGGCAACCAAAGACATTCATTAATCATTACCTACTGAACAATGATAAATGATTATTTGCCTTTTTACTTAACATAATGAGAAAATAACAATTACCAAGTTATCTTTGTATGTATAATACCCATATAATAGAGTTGGCAGGAATGGTGGCTGACAGGGAGGGTTCTATTAATTTACTGCACTTTCATACCCCAAAATGGCTAAAATATTAGATGTAAATTATTAACATGAATTTCTGCCTAGGTTAATTGCTCCTTTGGTTACATATCTTCATTTAGCAATATTTTTATAAGGAACTCATTAAGTAGTATAATTATTATCACTTCTTTGATTCTGAGAGCATAAGTAGGGAAGGATCATGAAAGAGACAGAACAAGAAACGAAGAAGGAAAAAATCATGAAATATGCAAATATTAGAAATTTGGACAGAGATGTCTTTGAAAAACTACTTAGATATACCTATAAAGAAAGCTTATACAGTACATCAGAAACTACACTTGGAATCACACAAAAAAGTCAACTGATAAGAGCTAAAAAAAAATATTTACATCACTGCTTCTTAAACTTGAATGTGCATACATGTTACCTGGGAATCTTATTAAATGAAACTTCTCGGTCAACAGTCCTGGAGTGATATCTGAGGCAATGCCCCAGCTGGCAGTCCATATACCACATTTGGAGTATCAGGAATTTAGTCTTCACAGACATAGAGATGTCAGGAAATCAGGGAGACAGTATAAAGGTCTGAGAGATAAGAACACTAGTCACAGGAGGCTAAGGATGCCTTATGCCTCAGCCAGGAGGCTCATATACTTGCTTCTTGCTGACACAGACATCTCTCCGAGGGCATGGAGAACACAAGGTCCGAGTCATGTCAGGGTAAGTAGAACAGATCTTATAGGAGCAAACATGAGGGCAGATGCCAATATTGTCTAATAAAAGTATAAAATCAAATAATTATATTTCATTGGTTCCCACCTTCTGATTGTAAAGGGGACCCGGAAATTCAATGTATCTTTGATACATGCTCATATTGTAGAAAAAGCTTTGGGTAGCCTTCACTGACTTATTAACACAGAATAATTTAGGACACTTCCATGTACATAGCAATAGACAAGCCATCTAACTGAATGACTCAGAGTCTAAAGATCTTGAAGTCAGAAAACCAGAGTTTTAATTCTGATCTAATATTTACCAGCCATGGTAAACAAATCAAGATACTTAACTTCTCTGGGTCTCAGATTCCTCACCTATAAAATCGGGCATAGTAAGAATACTTGTCTCAGAATTATCACAAGGACCAAATAAAAATACGTAAATATCTTAGAAAAGTACCTGGTACAGAAGAAACAATTGACATGTGCTGTTATAGACAGACCGCCATGATATTTCTCCAACCACCTCTCCAGTAATGCAGGGTTAAAGACCTTTAGGTCCACCATGATAACTCTAAGCCATAAGTACCTACCAGACACTTCTGACCCGGCTCTGGCTGGCTCCTCACACCTATGGGCACTAAATAGAATTTTAAAGCCTTGATGTACTTGGCACCAACTTTCTTTATGTATTCCAAGGCTATTATTTTAGGAAAAACCTATTCCTATTCTCCAGTTGTTATCTCCTTTCACCATCTTCAATTTCAATTCTCTCTCTCTCTTTTTTCTCAATTATTGACATACTTTTGTAGCTTCCTACATGTCAGTGTCCTGTATTTGGAACCATATGAGCTAATATCATTTACTATTTTATCAAAATATCATTAAGGAGAAAGGCTTAGAAATATGTATTCCAGTCCATCTAATTTGTAGACTCTTTCTACTATTTCTTCATCTAGCCAATTATATGCCAAATCCAAATTCTAAAGATTCATCATATAACTTTCTTCTTGAACTTGCCTCTTTCTCTCCCACTAGATGTCACCTTCCTTTTGGAGCTCTGTTACTCTTACCTCATGACTTGTAGGTAAATAGTCATATTCTTACATTTTCAATAATCTCCTACCTCAGGCTCTCCTCAGGCTTTGTATTCATCTTTATAAAATACTGATTTTGTCAAGTTCCTACGCTTCACAAAAATCTTGTTTTCCATATCAAAGCTAAACTCTTGTGCCCAACATAACCTATCTATTTGACCTGTCTACGTCCTACCCATCTTTCCAGGTAACCAATTGTGCATCATCCCATTTACCTACCATGTTTTTATGAGTAGTCATTCTCCTTTCCTCTGTTTGTCACCTTTTCCATTTGGCTCTAATGACCATAAAGCATTCCCAAAGATATGCATGAAGTGAATTCCATGAATTTGACTGGCAGTCGATTGGGGTACACACATTAAGAGAAGAAAAACAAAAAGGACTCAAAAATACATTTACCCATATCCTTTCCTCAAAATTATAATTTCAGCTGAAGATTTACACAAAAGTGACATACACCAAAGTATGTCGTGGTTTAGAACAAAGTTCTCATATTGGAAGTGTGTTCTGTGACTGACATATTGCCCATTGTTTAACCACAGGTCAACATATATCAGCTGAACATGATCCTTACAACCTGCCTGAGATCACGTTACCATGCTCCACATGGGCACATAAAGCTGTCAGACTGTTATTTTAGAAGATGTGAAAGGAAGAACATGATGACATGGGTCAACTGCTGCCAGGAATATAGCTTTATGGCACGATACAGCTGTTTAATGGTCCATTGATAGTTACTCAAGACACCTGAGGTGTTTAAAGCGTTAGCCACCCAGGGCGTATAAAAGAGCAGTAGTCAAGACATATAGCATTAAATACCTACTTTCAAGTGTTTCTTAAAATATCAAAACTGAGCTTAATAATTTTATTTTTAAAGTTCAAGTATAGAGAAAATGTTAAAGATGGAAAAAGAGTAGTACAATATTTCTCCACTCTATTACTCTTGTATTAATAAAGAAACATAATAGATCACTTATATTCTTCTCCTCTTTTTAAATCAGTGGCATTTCCATTTGCTTTCTATTGAGTGGCCATGACAAAGAAGTTAAAGATTTTCTGAAAGTGAATTATTCTCATTATTGTTTTTTAAAACAATCAGTAGCCAAAAACTTATCTTTTAGACAATGTGTAGATGATAGATGACAGATGGCAGATGATGATAGATAGACAACAAATTAGGTATTATGCATCTACAACACTTAACAGTTAAGTAGAATTGGCACCATGGCTATCTCGCACCATGAAAAAAATAATTTCTATATAGGCTGTTAGATTCTATGTCAGTGTCTTTAATCTCAGCCCAAATTCAAGTAGAAAGAAGGGATGAGGGAGGAAGAAAGAAAAGTGAGAAGAAAGAACAAGGAGAGAGAAAAATAATACCTATTGATTACTCTTATATATCGGGCAAAAGGTGCTGCGTGATTTTTTGTATTTCATGATGTAATTTATTTCCAACTCTTAAGTTTAAAGGAGTGCCTCTAAATTCACAAATTTCAGTTTTTATTTCTTCAAGTTCAGCCCGCTTTAGTCAATTTATTATTGTATTCATCATTAGTAGTCTACATCTTTTATGATACATTAATCCACACTTGTTTTTAAGCCAACATGGGAAGCATTTTATGGGACTTTTATATTCATATACACTTTTTATTTCCATGTTTCATAGATGACACTTATAGGTTAGGTTTAATACAAATATAACATTAAATAAAAATTATATAATGTTTTCTAATTATAAAATCAGAAATAAATGCTGCTAACTTAAAATGACATTGGAGATGCAGCCTATGACACTGTCATTCATACTTCTCAATAGAGTACTACTGAAGAAACAACAAAAAAGTAAAATTCAGAACAGCAATGAAAACAAGAAGTGAAAGTCAAGGCATTTTCAGAACCTAGAAGATTTCCACTAACTGCAGACTAATGAACTACTTCAAACAATAAATATACACATTATACCATGAGGAAAATAGAAACCTATTAATTGGAAAGAGAAAACAGTCTCATACCACAACTATATATTCTGTGAGTCAAAAAATACATTATCTATGTATCACCTAGGAAGCTGGACAACTGGGGCAGAGCAGGGATTGGGGTAGTAGTGGCATTCTGCATTCTCACAGGAATAGAGCCACAATTAAATCTCTAGGTGAAGGAATAGACAGGAAAGGTCTAGTAATGATACATATTTACAAGAGTAGTTTTTTATATATTATGTTGAGGGTGTTAAAAAAATATATTCCTTCTCAATCCAACAAAATCCAACAAAATAAAAGCCTGTTAACACTAGGGATTGATGTAAAGACAATTCATGGGCAAGTATCACTAAGCTAAGGTTTCAAGAGAGCATTTAATAATACCCTTGGGAATAATGAAAAGATATAGAGAAATTCACTCACCAGATCTTTTGGCAAAAACTTAAACTGATGAAGAAATGTCAACATTAAACCTGAAGGAAGAAATAGTTCCACAGATAAGGAAAAGTAAGCAACATATTGGAGATTCAGAGAAATAGTCTGAAAAAATAGTTTACAGCTAAAATCAAAGACAACTTTGGTTTTCCTTTTATCTTTTTGGTATACCTAATTTTTATGAAGCAGAATAAAAAAGAAACAAGAGAAAACAAGCGAGATGTAAAAGAAGTCATAATGAAATTGTAAGTGGTAAAGGTGAAAGAAGGAAGAAATTTTAGAAAATAGAAAATATACTAGCAGAATTAATGTATACCAAGGAAATGGTAAAGGACTGAACTTGGTGGCATGAAAAGTCAAATCAATAGGGCAAGTCTTGAAAAATTATCTTAGAATGCAAAGAAAAATGAACAAGAAACTGGAAATAATGAGAAAAATAATAATTGATAAAAAGACAAAGACAAGTCAGGCTCGGTGGCTCAGCCTGTAATCCCGCGCCTTTGGGAGGCAGAGGTGAGTGGATTGCCTGAGCCCACGGGTTCGAGACCCGCCTGGGCAGGCGAGACCTCATATCTACAATAAATCAAAAAATCAGCCGGGCGTGGTAGCGTGCGCCTGTAATTCCGGCTACTCGGAAGGCTGAGGCGGAAGGATCGCCGGAGCCCAGCAGGTCGAGGCTGCGGTGGCCGGGAGCGGCCACTGCACTCCAGTCTGGGCAACAGAGTGAGACTCCAACTCAAAAAAAAAAAAAAAGACAAAGACAAGAAACTCAATCCAAGAATACAAGTGGGCTAACTGGACAATAATTAGTTCTACAATTGAACAATTTTTTTTCTATTTAAAAAGCAAAAATTCTAGTGTTTTCAATTAGTCAAGACTTACTGCCATTAAGAAATGTTATCCACACATAAATATATCCTGGAAAAATATTTAAATCACAATAATAAAATTTCAAACCCATAAGTATGCAGCTGCGTATGAAAGAGTAAAAATCAGGTCAGTCACAAATTTCTATTCTGCTACACTACATGTCTGAAAACGATGGAATGATGTTTACAGTCATGTTGGGAGAAAAGATTGTTAGCCAGAAATTTCATATCCTGTGACATAACCTACAAGTGTGAAAGAAATAAAAAGCCACACTCATTACACAAGGGAAATACACTAGTCCCTTCCTTTCTTTAAAATTATTTAAACATGTATTCCAACTAAGTACAGATAAATCTAAAACTATAACTTAAGAGTTGGAAGAAATGGAATTAAGATAAGTTTGTTCTTAGTCAGTTTGAACCTCAAACTCAAGGAAATAGATATATTATGTTTGTCAGGAGAATTCCACAGCATGGTGATGAAGTTTGGCTTTCAGTATTTGACACAGCTGGTATTATTTTTCTGCTATCATTCCTGTCCTAGGAAATATGTTTGTTCACTGCATCTTTAAAATTCATATTCTTAAACATACACCCAAAAGATAAAAAGCAGAGTCTCAAAGAAATATCTGTAAACCTATGTTTATACCAGTATTATTCACAATAATCAACAGGTGTACAAACAAATTCAAATATCCATTGACAGATGAATAATATGTGGTATATACATATAATGGAATATTATTCAACCTTAAAAAAGAAAACAATTCTGACATATGCTTGACAATAAGCTCAGTGAAATAAGCCAGTCACAAAAAAGAAAAAGAAAAAATACTGTTATGATTATATGAGGTGTCTAGAGTAGCCAGACTCATAGAAACAGAAGTAGAATAATGATTTCCAGGGACTGGAAGGAGTTTGAATGTTGTGGCTTAATGAGAATAGAATTTCAGTGTTATAAGTTTAAAAAGTTCTGGAAATTGGTTGCATGGCAATATGAATTTATTTAACACTATTGAACTATACACTTACAAATGATGAAGATGGCAAAATTCTGTGTTTTTTATTACACATTTTTTTAAAAATTCATATACATGAGTTTTAATGTAAATCATTGAGTTAACTTTATTAGTTTGTTAATAAATTATTAATTTAAAAACTATCCAGCAACTTATTACTATCTATTATCAGAATCTTCTTCATCTCATATTTATATCATATCTATCTTTATTTATGGATAGATCTGCATTAAAAATGCTTTAACCTATTTATGGGTATATTTTAAATAATCCTATCTTTTGAAAAGATATACTGAAAGTTTTATGGATGAGTCATATGTCAGACATGTCGAATGGCATGTAATATAAAATGATATGTATAATTTTAATGGTATCTATAATTTTAATTCAAAATTATACAAGAGGCGATAAAGTGGGTGGGGGTGTGGATGAGGATGGCTGTGGTTGACGGTTGCATTACAGGTACTCAAGAATGTGGTCATTATTCTATTCCGTTGCTTTTGTATTTGTTAAAATTTCTTCATTAAAAAAGTAAAAAGTAAGCTGGGCTCGGTGGCTCAGCCTGTAATCCCGCGCCTTGGGAGGCTGAGGTGAGTGGATTGCCTGAGCCCGCGGGTTGGAGACCCGCCCGGGCAACTTCATGAGACCTCGTCTCTACAATAAATCAAAAAATCAGCCGGGCGTGGTAGCGCATGCCTGTAATTCCGGCTACTTGGAAGGCTGAGGCGGAAGGATCACCGGAGCCCAGCAGGTCGAGGCTGCGGTGGCCGGGAGTGGCCACTGCACTCCAGTCGGCAACAGAGTGAGACTCCAGCTCAAAAAAATAAATAAATAAAAGTAAAAAATAAAAGAATGCTTTAAAATCAATACGTGCAGTTATATCTCAACAACATCAAAATACTTGTTCGTAGGAGGAAAAACTTTAATGCAAGTGATCATGCATTTTCAATCGTGGCAATATCATCCCCCAGGGTAAAAAATTTATTCTTGGAGAGAGCAAAAAAAAAAAAAAAAATTACATTTTAGATATTCACTGGTGAATTCTACCAAACATTAAAGAAAGAAATGGGCCAAGTGCCGTGGATCACGTCTATAAACCTAGAGACGAATGCGAGAGGATTGCCTGAGCCCAGGAGTTTGAGATCAGCCTGGGCAACTGCTAGGTGGAAGGCTGAGGCAGAAGGATGCCTGAGCCCAGCAGGTCGAGGCTACAGTAGTAGCGAATGTGCCACTGCACTCCAACCAATGTGACAGAGTGAGAATCTGACTCAAAAAAAAAAAAGACTACATAATGCTACATACATATACATACTAAATAGAATCTTCCAGCAAAGCAATGAGGAGAAAATACTTTTCAACATATCCTACATGGACATTATCTTAATACCAAAATCTAACAAGCCATTCCAAAAAAAAAAAAAAAAGCCATTAAAAAACTCTTCTTGTGTACTTAGAAGCAAAA
The DNA here is from genome assembly GCF_000164805.1 of Carlito syrichta. Taxonomy (NCBI): domain Eukaryota; kingdom Metazoa; phylum Chordata; class Mammalia; order Primates; family Tarsiidae; genus Carlito; species Carlito syrichta. The sequence goes on from NW_007011860.1 coordinate 23,415, forward strand.
CTTCTTAATAAAATTTTAGCAAATCAAGTCCAACAATATATAAAAAGGATATATGCTTGTAAATCCAACCCCTTGAGAGGCCAAGGTGGGAGGGTCACTTGGGCCTAGGAATTCAAGGTTACAGCGAGCTATGATTGTGCCATTGCATTCCAGTCTGGGCAACAGAGCAAAAACCTGTCTCTAAAAAAGAAAGAAAAAAAGAAAAACACACATGCACACATGACATAGGAAAAATCTGACAAAATGATAAAAATGTTTTAAAAGGTCAGTTGTCAAACAGATCTCAAGATTCAACATAATCCCAATAAAATCCCAGCAGACTTTTTTTAGTTATCACATTGATTTTAAAATTCATATGGAACTTGACAGGAACACACACACACACACACATACACACACACACACACACACACACACACACACACACACACACACTTTCAGAAGGAAGAACAAAATTAGACTGCTAACATTGCCTGATTCCAAGCTTTATCATAAACAGCAATAAAGAGAGTATGGTACCTGCATAAAGACAGATAAATAGATTGACAGAACAGACTAGAAAGTCTAGAGATAGACCCACACATATATAAATGCTGATTTTCAACAAGGCTACAAAAGCAAATTACTGAGAAAGAATAGTCTTTATAATAATGCTGGATATTGGATATCAATATAAAAAGAAATAAATTTATACAAACTCCTACTCAAAATGGATTATAGACCTAACTGTAAAACCAAAAACTATAAAAATTTTAAAAGAAAGCATAGAGAAAAATCTTTGTGACCCTAGTTAGGCAAAATTGTCTTAGCTACCATGAACTGAATCAGTAAAATAATTTGAAACTGACAATCAAATTAAAATGTTTTGCTTTTTGAAATACATTGCTAAGAAAATGAAAAGATCAAGCCACACTAAGAGAAAATATTTCTAAGTCATATATCTATTAAAGAATGTATTCAGAATAAATAAATAACCCTCAAAACTCAGTACTAAGAAAACAAGCAATACAACTTTTTAAAGGGCAAAGATTTGAAAAGATGCTGCATCTGTTCACAGATGGAAAATAAATTTTTCAAATGTTCAACATCATTTGTCATTAGAGAAATAAAAATTAAGCTCACAATGAGATACCACTACATATCTATTAGAGTAGCTAAAATCAAAAAGACTGAGCATACTAAGTGTTAGCAAAGATGTAAAGCGACTGAAACTTCCATATGCTGCTGGTAAAAACATAAAGTGATACCTCACTTTGAAAAACAGTTTGATCAAATCAAAGGAAGATAAATTTATACCCACCATGTGATCCAGTCATTCAATCTAAGGTATTAACCCAAGGGAATAGAAATCTTATGTCTATCCAAAGACTCATACGTGCATATTTATAGCAGCTTTATTTATAATAAGCCAAAACTGGAAACAACTCTAACGTCCATCAACAAATGAGTGTATAAACAAAGTGCACCATATCTGACAATGGAATAGTATTCAGTAAAAAAAGGGAATAAACCCTCAATACACAATACCACATGGATGAATCTCAAAATAATAGTACTGAGTGATAGAAGCTGGACAAAAATGAGTACATACTACATGATTTTATTTATGTAATATTCTAGAAAGTACAAACTAATCTAAATGACAGAAGGCAGGCAGAATAGTTTTGTCTGGAAACAAGAGTTGAAGAGGAGATGGGATGATGAAGCAGAAGAAAAAGATCATAAACGGGTGGGAGGGCAGAGCGTGGTGGCTCAGCCCGCAATTCCAGCACTTTGGGAAGCCGAGGCGAGAGGATTGCCTGAGCCCGGGGGTTTGAGACCAGCCTGGGCAACTTGGTGAGACCTCATCTCTACAATAAATCACACACACACACAAAAAACTAGCCAGGCGTGGTGGTGTGCGTCTGTAGTTCCAGCTACTTGGAAGGACTGCCTGAGCCCGGCAGGTCGCAGCTGCGGTGGCTGTGAGCATGCCACTGCACCCCAGTCTGGGAAACAGTGAGACTCCCACTCAAATAATAATAATAATAACGAAATAAAAAATAAAAGCGTGGGAGGAACTTTTGCTCATGATGAATATATTTATTATATTATATTAAATAATAAATTTATTTTGATTGTGGTGATGGTTTCAGGGATGTAAACATATGTCAAGATTTATCAAAAATGTATACTTTAAATATTTGCAGTTCATTTTATTTCAATGATTCCTCACCAAAACTGTTTTTAAATAATTGAAAGTGAGTCCCAGATAAATTGTCTGCTCAAAGGTCTCAGTCTGTGATTTGACCCCAACTAAGATAGTATGATGAAGCTGAGAGGAAAATTGTATCAAGTCACCCAAGACTTCATCCCAAGAGTCACCTTGGTAATCCTAAAGTGAGTAGGGACTAAACTGAATGCTATAAAACTTTTAAAACTAAAAAAGAAAAAGATATTAGAACTAAAAAGAAAAGCCCCTAAATATTTGTGGTTAAAGTTCCTGCCAAAATATAACTTTTCTAAAAAGGTCCCCAACCACAAACCTACACTTAAGGATTAACCTCTACAGTCGAATAATAATAATGCAAAGTGTCCCTTCAAGTGGTAAAGATTAGTACTCCAGACAAGAGATTACAGAGGAATTTAAAGCTCAAAAAATAGGACTAAAATCTAAGATTAAAAGGGAATTTTCTTTGAGATTTAAGGAGTGGGCAGAGGTTCAGAATTGGAGCGTTCCTGAAGAGGCACTATTTCTTTTTGAAGTGAACATGCAGCAACAGCTCTTAGTGAGCAGATCTTTTGCTAGGCTAAGATTATTCTCTTACCTTAGTTATACATTAGGAATAGAAAAGCGTATTGCTTTGGCAAAAAAGGGGGGATTTCTAATGGAAAATAAATATTATATTAAAAAATTACAAAATTAAATTATTTAAAAGGGTCCAATCTCATTTGAAAAAATGGGAGAACATGTACTTGAGTATATTTCTCAAAACATTTTTTTCACCAGTTTGAGGATCCCAGAGATCTGGAATCAAATTCATTTTCTCCAAGCAAGTCTATTTATCTATCTTATTTTTCTTAGTGATGTGGGAATATTCGATTCATTGATTCTTCATTCAGTGCTTATTTAATGGATTACTTTTTTGCACCAGTCACTATAACGGATGAAGTTGACAGAAAAGAATGGAAGATACAAAGATGCAAAGACATGTTCCTGGCCCTTGAGGATTTCATTGACCACGGAAGAAGAGAGATGCTTAGAAGAGGAAAGAGCTCGTTGTTCTAGACTGTCAGAAAAAGCTTTACAGAGACATGTATATAGCCTTGAGCAAATGATTACCAGAAATTAGGTAACAGAAAGAAAGGAAAGAGGATTCCAAAGACATCAGCATGTGTAAGTCTCAGAGAATGACACGTGAATGGTAATTTCTGTCCTGAGAAATGTACTTGGTATGGTCTGAGCCTTTGGGAAGTTGACATAGGAATGCAGAAATACAAGGTTTAACCATAGAATTATACCAGAACTTGGTGGGCCTTGAATACAGTTTAAGAAGTTGTCAAAGACTTTTAAGGGGTGGGGATAAGCAAATGGAACTTAAGTAGTTTTCTATTCTTTCAAGGAGCCCTACCAAAGAGTTCTACTTTGCACGAAATTCTACCAACTGTCTAATGGGTCTCAGCTGAAGGTAAGAAAAAGACAGGGAGACAGAATAGACAGACCAGTCTCATGTCCTCCCACTCCACAAACACCAGAGGACTCTCCTTTTAACTGCTTGATGTACTGAGCTTGGTTTGGGATTCACATGAGAGTGAGTTTGATTTTTAAAACATGTGGCTGCATTATTTTTAATGATTGAAAACCACTGCTGTAGAGAATAAACTTCGAGTCGTTATGCAGCACTCCTTCCCAAAGGTCACCACCATCCTAAATTCTAAAGCTATAGATTACTTTTGTCTATTCTTTTATTTTATGTAACTGAAATTATACAGTATGCATACTGTATCATATATGGTTTCTTTTTCTCAACCTGCTTTTTGATTGATCCATTCTATTTGTGCTCAGTGATCCTTAATTCATTTTTATCACTGAATGTAATGTATCATATGTATATACCACAATTTATCTGTCCTTTCTACAACTGCTGGACACTTGGATTTTTTTTCCACTTTAGTCATTATGAATAATACTTCTGGGAACTTTCTTGTATTTGTCTTTGGGTGCACATATATTTGCATTTCTATCAAGAGTGGAGCTGCTGGGGCACAAGATGCGTGTGAGTTGGGCTTTAGTAGATATTACCAAATCATTTTTCCAAAATGGATGTGCCAGTTTACATTATCATCAACAATGCATGAACACTCCTGCTGTTCTAAATTCTCACCAACTCTTGTCAGATTTTTTTTTTTTTTTTTTTTTTGAGTTGGCGTCTCACTGTCGCCCAGACTGGAGTGCAGTGGCCGCTCCCGGCCACCGCAGCCTCGACCTGCTGGGCTCCGGCGATCCTTCTGCCTCAGTCTTCCAAGTAGCCGGAATTACAGGCATGCGCTACCTCGCCCGGCTGATTTTTTGATTTACTGTAGAGAAGAGGTCTCACTGCCCAGGCGGGTCTCGAACCCGCGGGCTCAGGCAATCCACTCACCTCAGCCTCCCAAAGGCACCGGATTACAGGCTGAGCCACCGAGCCCTGCTTCTTGTCAGATTTTTTAAGGATGCCCATTCTGATAAGTATGTAAATGTATCTCGCTGTGGTTTTAATTTGCATTTCCCTAGTAATTAATGTCATTGACTATCTTTTAATCTATTTATTGGTCATCTGGATTTTATTAAATGTCAGTTCATGTTTTTTGTGCATATTTTATTAAAGCTGATAGACTTTTTCTTAATTTGTAGCAATTTGTTACATATTTTGAATGCAAGTTCTTTATCAGTGATTACATTCCTACCAGCATTGTTTGAGAATTTGGTTGTCTGATATCTGTACCAAGTTGTTATTGTCTGTCATTCATTTATTTATTGTCATGCTAAAAGATGTGTTTTATACTTCACTGTGACTTTTATTTGCATTTCCTTGATGACTGTAAGAAAGCCCATCTTTCTTCATGTGCTTATGGATTATAGATAATCCTTTGTAAAATGTCTGCTTAAATTTTCACCTATTTTTATTGAGTTGTTTGTGTTTTTATTTTAAAGTTTATAAGAACTTTTTATATTTACATACAAGTCTTTTATCTAATATGGGTTTTGCAAATGCATTTTCCAGTTTAATGTGATTTGCCTTTTCATCTTCTTAACAGTCAATTTAGAAAAGCAGCAGCTTTTAATTCTGATGAAGTAAAATGTATCCATTTTTTTCAGTTTGTGCATTTCGTGACCTCTCTAAAAATTCTTTGCCTACCCCAAGTTTATAAAGGTATTCTCCCATAATTTCCTCTAATGTTTCGTAGGTTTAGGTTTTGCATTTAAATCTATTATCTATTTCAATTCAAATTCTGTGTCTGATTTGGGTCAAGATTCATGTTGTTTTTCTTTGTGGACATGTGGTTTATTCTAACACCATTAATTAGAAAGAAGATATCTTTACTAAATTGTCTTGGTGCTTTGTCAAAAATCAAAGGACCTTATATGTGTGCATCTATTTCTTGTCTTTCTATTCTGTTCTGTTGATCACTGTGTTAATTTTAGGTCAATATTATACTATTATGATTACTATAGTTTCTTGATATTAAGGACTAAAACTGATCTTTGTTCTCTTGTCCAAATTCCTAAGAAGCTTGGGGAGTCATTACCTGATAAGGGTTTACCAAACAGGGTTTTATTACCCTATTGTTTTCCAACCTGACTCTGGCATAACATTACATAACAAACAAAGAAGGAAATCAAAGTACTTTATGGCCCTGAAAAGCCATCTCTTGTGGATTACCAGACTCCCAGGGAGTCTTGCAAGAGATTTGTCTATCCTCTCTGAAATCTGACATATCTTAACTCCATCTACATATCAACAAACCTAAAGGCTTTCCACCCTTTGTCTCCGCAAAACATCTTATCTCCTGATAAGAACTACATATTACCTGTCAAGAAATCTTTAAATTCACCTATGACCTACAAGCCTCCACTTGGAAATATCCCGCCTTTTCGGGCTCAACCAATGAAAATATTACATGTATTGATTTATGGTTTCTTGTAACTTTCACATTCCTGAAGTGTATATAATCAAGCCATCATTTGGCCACAGTGGACACATGTTCTCGGGACCTCCCGAGGATGGGTGTATCTGGGCTTAAGTTCTCAACTTTGGCTCAAGAATAAACCACCTTAAAATATTTTACATCTGAGGCATACAGTGCAGACAACCAGAAAGGTCATGCTTTCTGGTTTTACAGAGTTTGGCATCTTGTCATCAACGATACTAAGTCTTGAAATCAGGTAGCATATGTGCTCCAAATTTCTTTATTTAAAAAAAATTACCAGCCTCTTAATTACTAAAAAAAAGTTCTTATAAGCTGTTGATCATTTCAGCAATTTAAGAATAATGTACATTGTGATTTTCTATTTGGTTATCTGACTTGCCTGTTGGATTTCATTGGGCTTCTTGAATCTGTGGATTTACAGTTTTCATCAAAATTGAAAAATACTTTGATAACTAATTTTCAACCAGTTTTTCATCCCTTCCCTCCATCTGAAACTCCAGTTACATGTATATACAGGTCATTGAAGTTCTTTTTTTTTTTGGTCTCTCTTTTTTTACTTTCCTTCGTTTTCTATTACCATATTTTCAAGTTTTCTAAACTTTTCTTCCTTAGTGTCTAATCCACTGTAAATCTCATTTAGCAAATGTTTCATGTGTTTTCCTTTTGTTTCTAGAAGTTCCTCTTTATAATGTCCATTTGTTGTCTCATTATGTTCTTGTTTATCTTTAAATCATTTTGAGCATATTGAGTACATTTATAATACTGTTTTTAATATTTATATATACTAATTCCATCATCACTGCCATTTTCTGTTCAATTTATGTTGACTAGTTTTTCTCCTGGTTATGGGTCATATTTTTCCAAATTCTGGTATGTCTAGTAATTTATGATTTGATGCTAGGCATTTTGTACATTATTTTGTTATTGTTGTTAGTATCTGAATTTTGTCATCTTCCATTAAAGAGTATTGGACTTTGTTCTGAGGCAGCAAAGTTGATTATTAATAACATTAATTTCTTTGAGATCTGTTTTTATGTTTTGTTAGGGCAATCTAGGTTAGTTTTTACCCTATGGTGAGTTTATCTCTATTATTAAAGCATGACCTTTCTGGTTGTCTGCACTGTATGCCTCAGATGATAAATGAGAACTCTCTATTCTGGCTAATAGGAACTCAAATATCTCACAGCCCTGTGTAAACTCTTAGAATTGTTCATCTTACATTAACGTGGTCATTCTTTACCTGGTTTCATGGGTTATTACACTATTATTCAGCAAAGTCTAATGAAGACTCCCCTACCTATTTTTTGACCTCTTTTTATGCTCTCTATAACTCTATTCTGCAATATCCAGGCACTTCAAGCTTTTAGTCTCCCCAGGTTCAGCTTTCTGTCTCCTCAACTGAGCTAGACCACTTTCCTCTGAGATCCCTCTCCCTGATTCACTGTCCATACTGTGCTTCCAAAGAGAGAGCTTAGGTAAAACACACAGCCAATTTTGCATGGTTTCCTCCTCTCTGTTGTCTCTGTGCTACCCTTTATCCAATTTCTGAAAGGAGTTTTTATACATTTGACCAACTTGTTTATTGCTTATAATGTGAAGATAAATCAGGTGACACCATATTAGTCAGAAGCAGAGTTTCCCAAGTATTATTTGATATTTGTTACATTTATTTTCATAAGATAATTGTCCTATAATTTTTCTTTTTGTCTGAAAACAATTATCAATGGATAGCTTAAGTTCCTAGTCTTAAACTAGGAATAGGCCTAGCCTTCTGAATCAAGGATACATTTGCTTTGCAAACACCCTTGGAAGCTAGAGTTAGTGTATCCTTCCAAAAATGTTGAGATTGTCTGTTTACCTGATCTATAAGTCTATCACTGAGATCAAATGGTATTTGTCTTTCTGTGCCTGGCACAGGAATATGGCTCATTTATCTTCCTGTGTAGTAGGCCAAAAGATGACATGAGCTACTTGGGATCTAGAAGACATACCTTGATCATCTCTGTATTTATCATAGCAGTTAGCAGAAGATATTGTAAACAGGGGGTCCTTGATAAAAAATTATTGAATAGACAAATAAACACTTAGTGCTAATAGTCAAGTTTCTGCTTTAGCTTAAATAACCACCAGAGAAGTTGGTTGAGAGTCTTTCATGTTATCCAAAACACATGAAGATGGGGTCACAGAATCTTAACATTTTATGTACTAGTATATTCAGAGATAACAACCAGCCAATATCATTATATATAATTATATACCATTAAAATATTAAAATTATTTCCATACTAATTAACTAGCCACTGTCTTTCTAGCCACTGTCTTTCATTCTATGAGTAAGCTCCTAGCCACACTCTGCTCCCTTCCCATATTAATGCTTACCTGAGAAGTATGCATCCAGGTACCATTGCCTATGCCAGTCAGCACCACCTTCACCGCACACCCTATCCATACCCTACACCCAGGACCAGAGTTGTCAGTGGTCTCTGACCACCACCAGGAAGGTCCTATTTCTGCATGTTCTCCCAGCTACAGCATGCCTGAACTTAAATAGAGGAGATGGTACACATGCTGGTGGTTCTGGCACCCCAGTGAGCAAACGCCCAATGTCATCTATACCCCCAAAGTAACCACAGGCTGAAGTACTTCCAGAATTAACCTTCTATGACCACTGAGGTAGCTACAGCCAACAGAGGACTCTGGGTGTGAGAAAAGGGAAGAAACAGGGAGAGCAGGCAGGTGGACAGCAATGGGGACCAGCACAGTTTGCTGGACAGATAAAATGAGTGTCCTGAGTGCCCTCACAACAAGATGATGGCCCTGGAGCAGATGGTGCCTGTGGGAGAGATTCAAGGTGGGGGGAATACTTAGAATTCAGGATATCCTTATTGAATTCTTACTGAAATTCACCTTGTGTAATGAAAATGAGTTTATTAAAATTCACTGAATGCCTATACCTTATGTGCTTAGCAGCTTTGATCTTATTAATAAAAATAAAACTACCTTGAGAAAGTACTTGCTGTATGTCAGCATTCTAAATATATATTAACATATATTCACTCTTTCAATAATTATGATTATTACCATTAATTGCATTTCATAGGTGAGGAAATAGAAGCAGTGAATGGTTATGTAATATAAAAACCCAGGCAGGTTAATGACAGAACCATGCTCAACTGTGCCACACAATGCTGCCTCTTTTCTTATCTGAAAGATTAGGTTTATGTTAATCAAAAATGACCTTCCAATATACAATTTTTTTACTCAGTTTATAGCAGAGGTTTTTAATATTCAAAAGTCACAAAAAGAATTAAGAGTAGAAAATAATTTTAACTTAATTGCGCTAAGTTGAGCAGTTGTTAAGAAGAAAGTTGGAGCCAGGTGCAGTGTCTCAAGCCTGTATTTCAAGCACTTTGGGAGGCTGAGGTGAGAGGATTGCCTGAGCTCAGGCGTTTCAAGGCCAGCCTGAGCAATATGGTGAGACATCATCTCTACAATAAATAAATTTTAAAAATTAGCCAGGCAGGGTAGTGTGCAGCTGTAGTTCTAGCTACTTGGAAGGCTGAAGCAGAAGGATCGCCTGAGCCCAGCTGGTCGAGGCCGTGGTGGCCATGTGAGGGCCACTGCACTACAGCTTGGATGACAGAATGAGACTCCGAACTCGAAGAAGAAGAAGAAGAAAAAGGAGAAGGAGGAGGAAGAGGAGGAGGAGGAGGAGGAGGAGGAGAAGGGTACTGTTAACAGCAGCATTGATGCTAAGAGAAATTCTCCACTTATGGAAACATATAAGTCACCCGAAATACCAATTTAACTGGAGGAACTGGAAGATTCTGATGTGGTTACTGACAAGCCACAGTTAACTTGTCCAAGGCTGATCCTTTGCAAGCCATTACTTCTGGAAAGGAACTGGCCTGTTACAAGGCTCCAGGGACACCAATTCAGCCAAGTGCTTAAGGCCATAACCCAACAAGTAGGGTGTATATACTATCTGATCATTCAACCTTGTAGCATGAAAGTTGAACATGCTTGCATATAAATTTTTTACAATATGTAATAACATTTTCTTGAATTTTAAAATGTATAGTGTGTATATATAAAGTGGTAAAATATATGAGGAGGTTCAGAAATGTTCCTGTTTACATTTCTAGACTCATTGATTTGAACCAAATTATTTAATCCACGTGAAACTACTGGGTTTATCAACAAATGACAATATATTTGAATTGCATTAATGCACTTAGATCTTATACCATTTTTATGTTTCAGTACAAACTCATATTTTAAGTCTTATTTTTCATTAGAGATAGGCAAATGGGATACAGTTTGTGAATTTTTTAGTTAGTTGTTAGGATACTATACTCCATGTTCAAAAATGTGGTAGCCATGGATAGAAATCAGCTATTTAATTTAAGCAAATGTCTTCAATAATATTTATAAATCATCCCACTTTAAAACTGGTTAGTTATGTTCCGTAGCTCTCAACTACACACATACACACACACACACACACACACACAGTAAGGAAGTCTGTCCTAGGTCATCTGAGAAATTAGTTCTCTTGGTTTTAAGATTTGGGTTAAGATTAGATGACTCTGAAAGATCCTTTCAGTCAGCTGCTAAGATTTGGGAAACTTTATTCAAGGTAGTAGAAATTCAAGGAGATAGATTACAATTAATTAACAATATATCATTTGCTTATATTTTAACTGTGTTTAATTTTATTTTTAAAGCTATTCAAAAACAAATTATAATTGCTAGACATATAATAAACTATTGTGCATGTGTGCATTTGCTATGAAACTTTCTTAGACACAGAGAATCTTAAAGAGTCACAATTTTAAAACCAAACATTGAACATCTAACATGTGTTAGGCCATAAGCATTTTTTTTTAATCAATATTTTTTATTTTGATATTGTGGGGTACAGTTAAGGGTTAGGTATACAAATATGCTTTGTTCAGGTACCCTTGTTGATAAGGGGTGTTTCCCCATCCCCAGGCAGATATTACTACTGTTAATCCTACCTCCCTTCCCCTCCGCCCCCCCATAGTTTCCCACCAGTCAGTTCTTTTCTTATAGTATTACAGTGGATGTTCAAGGTCCACTATATGAGTGAGAACATGTGATACTCAGATCTTTGTTTCTGTGAGAAGTCACTCAGTATTATAGACTCTAGTTCCATCCAGGTTGCTGTGAAATTCATGATGTTGTTCTTTTTTATGGCTGCGTAGTATTCCATCGTGTATATGTACCACATTTTTTAAATCCAGTCCTCTTTTGATGGACACCATGGTTGATTCCAGGTTTTTGCTATTGTGAACAATGCTGCGATAAACATACGTGTGCAGGTATCTTTTTGATAGAGTGATTTGAGTTCTTGGGGGTATATTCCCAGTAGGGGGATTGCGGAGTCATATGGGAGGTTGATATTTAGAGCTTTTAGGAATCGCCACACTGTTTTCCACAGAGGTTGCACTAGTTTGCACTCCCACCAACAGTGTAGAAGTGTTCCCTTTTCACCACATCCTCTCCAACAACTGTTATTTTTTGAGTTATTGATAATTGCCATTCTGACTGGAATTAGGTGGTATCTCCGTGTGGTCTTGATTTACATCTCCTTGATGATTAGTGAGGTTGAACATTTCTTCATGTGTCTGTTGGCCGCTCGGATGTCTTCCTTCGAGAAGTATCTGTTCATATCTTTTGCCCACTTTATAATGGGGTTGTTTGTTTTTTTCTTTTCAGCACATTTGAGTTCCTTGTAGATCCAAGATGTTAAGCCTTTGTCAGACCTGGAGGCCATAAGCTTTCTATGCATTATATCATTTAATCCACACATCTTTATTTGGCAGATATTATGATGTTCATTTTACTGACTGTTAATCTGGGGTTTTGAGGTTTAACTGTCTAAGAGTATATCCCTTACCTTGCATTATGCAACATTGCCTCCAAAATATAAATTTAAAGTGCTTGTAAGGGATACAAAGTTATCATAAGTTATTTTATTTAATCCTCACAGTGACCTCTCAGAGAGATGCACACATTTTGTATCAATTGTGTAGTAGAGTCCAGACTCAAACCCAGGGCTAGAGCTGCCTCATTTAAAAGAGAAAACTTGTCAAATTCAAACACTGTTAGTCAATTTTTAACTAACAACTAAAATCATTTATATTTTTTAAATAGCCATGGAAGAAAAAAAGTTTTTGCAATAGTATGTAACAAACACATGAATATATCTAAAATATTTCACATTTTATTTATTTTTTTTGAGTTGGAGTCTCACTCTGTCACCCAGACTGGAGTGCAGTGGCCGCTCCCGGCCACCGCAGCCTTGACCTGCCGGGCTCCGGTGATCCTTCCGCCTCAGCCTTCCAAGTAGCTGGAATTACAGGCATGCGCTACCATGCCCGGCTGATTTTTTTATTTATTGTAGAGATGAGGTCTCGCTGCCCAGGCGGGTCTCGAACCCGCAGGCTCAGGCAATCCACTCACCTCAGCCTCCCAAAGGCACGGGATTACAGGCTGGGCCACCGAGCCCGGCTAATATTTCACATTTTAAATTTAACCTACTTATCTTGTTACCATTAGGTATTCTAAAGGTAAAATGGGAGGAAACATTATTTATTTATTTATTTATTTATTTTTGCTATTTAGCTAATAAAAATCATGACTCTTCTGGGTAGTGGTGATCATTTTCAAGGCAAAAGATTTTTTATAGCAGTGAATAATGGAAAAAATTCAAAGTAAAAAGAGAATAGCAAGTTTTGAAACTTTGTTTTTCACTAGATTTTAAACATTCTTAGTAGGTCATTTATAGAGCGATTTTACTTGTTCAGTTTTCAAAATGTTTAGCAGAAAGGAGATGATAGAATTGAGGTATTCCATTTACTTTACACATCTAACTGCAGAAGTCATCTTTTCAAAGTCATTTGGGATGAATTTTTTAAAGCATTCAACACTTTCCTGATGATTGCCCTGTTGAGACCAATGGTGATGATCTAATTAATCAACAGAATTTTAATATATATTAAATATGCCAAGGCAACATTTATATTCTGGGTATTCCTGCTGCACTGACAGTGAAAACCAAAGAGCTTTTTTTTCACTTTGTCATATATTGAATCGGTTTTACTTCAGAATATAGTTTCATCAGCAGCATATTTAACTTACACAAATATGTTCTTGGTAAAAATGAATAAATAAAATAGAGATGCAATTGAAAAAAGCATATATACTGTAAAAGTATACTTGCATACTCACTAGTATAGATTATATTTTAATATATATTAAATATATACATATTAAGTCCAAGGCTGTTTATACAAAACTGTATATGCTACTTTGTGGGCGTTCTAAGGAATTTCGATTCCATGTGATATTTACCTGTTCTACCTGAAGAAATTAGCCCCTGATAAGATGTGGTATCACAGCATTCAAAATGGAGACAGGCAATTTTTATTCACCTTTTTTGTTAAGATCAAATTCTCGTTTTAAAACATTGATATTTATTCTGAAGTACATAGGTTTCTCCAATAAACCATTTAATTTCATGATATGCGATTTATACTGGCCCCAGGCCACTTTGGTATGGAAGAATCAAATGCCATGTATTCAAAAACGTGTATGCAAATTGTTACTCTTAGTTTTAAAAACCGAATAGCTAGCAATGCCTTTAGATCTTCCTCTTCCACTCCATATTTTTCTGTCTGTAGAATGTGATTGAAGTGGCCGAGAATGTTTAACATCTTTAACCTTTAAGGGAGCCCTAAAAGCATTCCACGCCCTTCTGAACATCATATGACACTGAAATAAGGTTGAACACCTTGCAACTAGAGTACATCTGATTTCCAGCCTGCAACCTCTTACTTTTAAGCTTTAACAGTCTCAGAAATTGCAAAGAAAACAATATAAAAGCACCTCATAGATTACCAGACCATTACTAGTCCTCGACACTTCAGCAGATGAAACCTCCTTGATCCCAGACTATAAAAACGCCTTCTGAAGGCTGTTGAGCTCCTCTTTGATTCTCGGCCCAAGTCTTAATTTTCTCACAGTGCTGAAGCTCTGTATTTCATTAGGGATATCATCTTAAATCCCTGTGTGCCCCTACTTGTTTTAATGGAGTTTCTCTTCTACAGATTCTTTTGTATCTATTTTGAAGGTGAACTCATAAGTATCAAAATATATTTTAAAAACCTATTGATAATAATAAATACTGTTGATGTTTTTCCCCCACAAAATCCCAATGGTTATGAACCTGAATTTTTCTCATTTCAATCTGTTACAATTTACTTCAAGTTCTTAGGTTAAAAACACACCTAAAGGGTTAGCTTCAGATTTTGTTCCACAGACAAGTTATACTTACACTTTCTATTTCAACCAAATTTATTGAATCTCAAATAACAATCATTCCAAATTCCAAGATCTTTTCACTCCACACAGCATAAATAATATTGTCAATAGAACTGAGGCATCAATACTTCTATATTGGCAAAATATAAAAATCTGAAGCTTTGTTACACCTCACTGCTTAGGATCACAGGTTGTTTGTTCTGTATTAACACTGCTTTTTTCATAAATGCATTCCAAACAATCTATAACAAAAAAAAAAAATTTTCTTCCCAGGAATTATCTCATCTACAACTTAATCCACAAAAGAAGTGACTTATTGAGCCACTGATTCATTTTTAGTTTAAAATGCTAGTAGCACAATCATTCTTCCTTAATTGTATAAATAATACAAATTTATATAGAAAATTTTCACAGTACAAAGCAGGAAGAAAGTAAATTAAACTGAAATTGTTTGTCCTATAGTAATCTTTTCAGTTGATTATTTACTTGAAACTTAAATTATTTATCATGGCATTAAACACAATGGAAAAATTGAGTACCCAATAAAGTTCCTAAATTTTACAAAGTTAACTGTAAAGCTATGTATGCTTGTGCCATGAGGTTAGCTATTTGTTACTGAGTAATCTGTTAGACAATCTAATTATTCTAATAGTATATAAGTACCACTTAAGTTGTTAAGGTAATTAGATGAGTAGCCATTTAGAAAAAGTCAATAATAAATAATTACTATTTTAATAGGTTCAGCTGTCATAAGTATATAAAGAGTCTTATAGATCCAAATACAGAATAGGTATTAAATGCTTAATATTATTAATAATCACAAGTCCTAGGAAAAAGAACAAGGGGGTTAGTGTGGGGCCAAAACAACTCCTCTGACTTTTATATCTATCTGGGATTTTAAATGTTTTATACTTAACCAGTCCAAGACTGGGAGTTGAATTTAACAGCTTTGTAAGGATGATATCATCCTAAATTAGTCTAATTATTCTAAATTAAATAATATTGTTTTACAGGTTCAATTAAGACAAATGTGTATGAGTGTGTTTCATCACACCATCATTGGACCTAATGTACATTGACTTCAAATCTCTTCTTTATTTCCGCATTAAAAGACTATGTTGCAGAGGTGCGTTTGTGGAAGGTGAGCATAAAATTGATTCAGATAAACCCCCAAAATTAGTCTTAATGTGAAGTAGTCCCAGAAAGGGGGAGCACATAGATGGATGGAGTTTGAACTCCAGCTCAGAGAATCACTGGTTGTGTGACTTCAGGCAAGTCAAAGTGTTAGTTTTCTAATCAATTAGAAAGAAGACAATAACCTATTCTGCAAGAATGTTGAAAGGTTGGTAAGAAGACACATGGGCAGAATACCTTGAACTTTACAGATTCTCAAACGTGTTTTGGTTTACTTTCATTCATTGTGAAAATAATAGCAACAACACTCTCCCATCTGAAATAAAAATAATCCCACTATTCCCATCACTGAATGTTTTTATTAAGTGTCTGTATAAGAAATAGCGTCACACAATGTATCAGGCATGTAAAGTAGAATTATGCCTTTTTTCAAGGAAATCTATAATCCAAGTTAGGCAAGATAGATAAAATTTAAAGAACATGACTATATAGTAGATATCCATTCCAAGAGAGTTTTTAATGTGCTACACCCAAATAGTATTCTAGTCTTAAATAGTGAGAACTTATCTGGTCAAACATTCGCCCTTTGTACAATGAACATGTTAGAGAAATAGATTATTAAGAAATAGATTAAGTATGTGTCGTGAATTATTAATTTTTTAAATGATTACTAAAATTAGCAGATGATTAGGAAGGACATAATAGCCTACAACTCATTTTAAAGAGTTGTATTTTTATCCAAATGCGTATATGTTTATAAATGTGTACATACAATTATTCTGCAGAATATTTTATGTGATATATAGAAATATATATAATATAATGATAAAAAATTATGCTCAGAAAGAGAGACTGCACAGGTAGAAAATATCAAGAGAAAGTTTAAGCAAATAGAAAGCCTAACGTCCTTAAAAAGTCAGTTAGCAAATTTCTATTGCTAATTTGGCTCTGACTTTCCTAGTAGCCAATAGAGGGCAAAGCACAGAGAAGAAACACTGTCGGACAGAATCCAACTAAGACTAAAATGTTCTGCTTGCACAGAGAAGTAATGATTTTCCTCACGTAGGGATCTAGTAGAAGTTTCTCTGGGGGCCGGGCACAGTGGTTCAAACTTGTAATCCTAGCACTTTGGGAGGCTGAGGTGAGAGGATTGCCTGAGCTCAGAAGTTTAAGACCAGCCTGGGCAATTTGGCGAAATCTCATGTCTACAATAAATAAATAAAAATTTTAAAAAGCCGGACGTGGTAACTCGTGCCTGCAGTTTCAGCTACTTGTAAGGCTGAGGCAGAAGGATCACCGGAGGCTAGCAGGTCAAGGCTGCCTGGGCGACAGAGTGAGGCTCCGACTGGAAAAAAAAAAAGAAGTTTATCTGGGGAGGTTTCTATAAATGAGATATTAAAGGATAAAGAGGACGATATCTGCAACAGTAACCCTCAGTAAATAAAATAGATAACTTTTAAAGAAGTTATATTCTGAAAATACTGCAATGTAAGACAAATGAACTAAAGTGAAATTTACTTTGTAGAAAATCCTCTGGAAGGAATGTTACTGGTCAAATCATAAAATAAAGGAGCATAAAAGAACAAGCGCTCCGATGTCTCATTTTTTTCTCATTTTATAAAGTGAAGAAAGTAGACTAAATACGTTCTAAAATTTCTGACTCAACAAAGTGTCTTAAAGTAGTTAACCTGGATTCTTGGACACTAATATTTCCATGAAATGAGGACTCATAAAAATGTCTCTAAAAATGCTGAGAAAGGGAAATATTGGGGTGGAAGAAAATAGTATGTATTGTGCTAATTGGCGACCAATCAATTTCTCTGGGTGAACTATGGGAAAAGAAAAATATGCCAAATTACCACAAACTGGAAGCCTACGGGTAAGTTTGTTTTATTCAATTCATTCTAGCAAGCACAGTTTTTAAAAATTTTTTTAAATTCATTGACAATCTGTAAATATAAAAAGATTTCACATAAAAAATGTAAATTTCTAGTTCCTCCTGAAAGAGTCAGAAATCTACCCAGTTAGTAATTTTCAGCACAAGCTGCATATCCAATACCCCCCTTAGCCAGGCCATATACTCTCTAGTGTAACACAGTCTTTATCATTCTCGATGCTCTATTGCGCTTTTTTATCATTGTGCTTGTGCTATTTTTCTTCATGTTACAGAATTAGGAGAAAACATTATAATTTATATTCATATCTCCCTTTCAAAAGTGGGAAGATGATCGATTGATGAAAACAGCAGTTAGGTTCAAGAAAAATTATTTCAAAACTTTATTTCTTGGTAAAAGTACCTTAGATGCCTACATACTTAAATATGTTCAGTGAATTTTTGACCTGTTTGGTACATCAGGCCTACTCTTTAAAACTGTTTACACAGTACCTAAAGTCATTTCTGTTCCACTAACAACCACATACAATTAATTTATTTTCAAAAAGAATATACTTTGGATTAATACAGTGCCTTTACTTCAAACACCTTGGAATAACTGAGAAAAAGAACAAACAATAGTATTTTCAAAAAAATATATTAAAGATCAGGAAAGAAAAAGAAATTATCTAAAATCTCAAAATTCAATTAACTTCCAAAAAGGCTTTAAGCACATAATTTTCTTTAAGGTTTATCTGAGTGTGAGTAATATATATAGTTTTTTAATCATATAAAAATTTCACAGATTTAAATATGGAAATATGCATGTGTTTATAAACATTGGTCTTTCTATTTAACAATTAAAGTAGTAGAGGTTAAGCAATGTATATTTTAATGATATAATTAAATTCATTAATATACATTTGAATATGAACTCTATAGCAAAGACCAAAACCTGACTAAATAGCTACAATAAGCTGAGTCAACAAAAGACAACTTTTAAGGTTAGAAAGACGGGTTAACAAAATGACCTGGATATAGGAACAATGTGTCATCTTAACAGATATTAATGCTTTTGTAACATCTACGTTAAACTGTTGGCCTATTATAATAGATTTTCTAGCAATACTATTAAAGATATAAAAACAAAAGTGGAAAAAATGGTCAGGATATAAATTAAACTCTAATTAGGAGAAAACAATGTATTTCATCAAAAGTAGGAACCAAAAATCTATTAGCTTCCTGTTGTAAGCAAGACACAGAACTTGTCACTTGATATTTATCAACTCATTTGAGCTTCCCATTCCAGGTGTGAATTAGATTCATTTTCTCCATAAACTTCTGATCCACTAAAAAGGAAGAATTAAAAAACACTTAGAAGGATGGTGAAAAAAAAATAATCACAAAATTATAAGAAAGCTTGGCACACAGTAGCATTAACCAAAGAAAACATAAATAACATCAGTTTCTCATTCAGCCAATTTCTGACCGAACTTGTACAAATACCTCTCACTGGAGTTGACTGACTCCAGAAACAGGTGGTGAAGGCAACCTTTGAAGCAGGAAGCGCCATCCTTCCTGCCTTTTACCAATATTATTTTTCAGTGGTAAGATTCAAGACTGTAAAACCTCACTAATGACACAAGAAGCCTTAAATAACTGCTCTTTTTTTTTCTTACAATTTTGGGGGACAGTGGCAAGTAACACAATAAAAAAAATTTTATTTTAGATTGAATTAAACAAATGCTTTTTTTTTTTTTTTTTTTTTTGAGTTGGAGTCTCACTCTGTCACCCAGACTGGAGTGCAGTGGCCTCTCCCGACCACCACAGCCTCGACCTGCTGGGCTCCAGAGATCCTCCCACTCAGTCTTCCAAGTAACCGGAAATACAGGCGCGCACTACCATGCCCAGCCAATTTTTTGATTTATTGTAGAGATAAGGTCTCACCAAGGTGCCCAGGTGGGTCTCGAACCTGCGGGCTCAGGCAATCCACTCACCTCAGCCTCCCAAAGCATGGGATTACAGGCTGAGCCACCGAGCCCGGCTAATGCATGCAACTTTTACAACATATCCTGAGTTCAGTATAAATTTAACCTGAAACCCTGTGAATTATGTACATTCGTATCTGTGCAGTAAAAAACTGATCTATAGAGTAAGCCTAGCATGTAATGTAGCCTACTTCCTGGAGTAAGACAGGAGGCCTGTGTTCAAATCCTGCCTTTCATGCTTTCTTGTTAAATCATTAGGCTTCAGTGTAGTCACCTATACAAAACAGAAGCAATAAAGACAGTATCTACTCCATAGGGTTGTTATGATAATTAAATGAAATGACTCATATCAAGCACATAGGAGGTATGCATTATGATGTTACCTTTTTTTTTTTTTTTTTTCTTTTGAGTTGAGTCTCACTCGTCGCCCAGGCTGGAGTGCTGTGGCACACTGATGGCCACCCCAGTGTCGACCCGCTGGGCTTCGGAGATCCTTCCGCCTCAACCTTTCAAGTAGCCAGAACTATAGGCGCGCGCTACCACGCCTGGCTAATCGAATTTGCCTGGACTGGTCTCGAACTCGTGAACTCAGGCAATCCACTCGCCTCGGCCTCCCAAGTAGCCAGAACTACAGTCGCATGTTACTATGCCCGGCTAACTTTTGATTTATTGTAGAGAGAGGGCTCGCCAAGTTGCCCAGGCTGATCTCGAACCCGTGGGCTCAGGCAATCCCCTTGCCTCGGACTCTCAAAGTGCTGGGATGACAGACTGAGCCACCCAACCTGGCTAATTCTATCTTTTTAATAGGGCTTTTTTTTTTCTTTGCTGAGAAGCACGCATCATTGTGGAATAAAGGTTCTTGAGCATCTGATGAACCTGGGTTTGAATTTCAGCTGTCACTTATTAGCTGAATGACTGCAAGTTACTTAAACTTTCCTTTGTCAGTTGTCTTGTACTTTGTATAATCCTCGGCATGAAGATTAAAGGAGCTCCTTGACACAGAGTAGGCTCAAAATAAATAGTAACTTCTATCATTATTATAATGTTGTTCAATCTTTATGTGAATGTCCTTATTATAGTACTCAATATTTAATCTGTATCTAAGTAAGATTTAACATTAAAAATGTGTGAAGGATACTTTGAAATCCTTTAATAGATGTCTTCACCTTACTACCAATATCGGTGACTTAAGAGATAAATGAATTTAATTAGAGAGATAAATGCTTTATGATTTGCCAAATAATTAGTCTCTGTTGAGCCACATGGTCTCTTCTCTTGAATAATATAGACAGAAATGCTAACTGATCAGAAAAAAGGAACATGTGATCTTTAAAATATTAAAGAAAATCTCTGTTGTCACACTTTGACACTTCAGAGCCTTGGAAACCTTCCTAATACTTTTCCATGAGATGCAAATAAAAGAATTATTTTTCCTTTTGAGTCATGCTCAGACATGAAGGTAATTAAAGCATGATAGATATATTTTTCACCTGGATTGTAGAATGACAATAACATATTTGGATATAAAAAATAAAAAATATCATGTTATTTTGACCATTTTAGAAAGACCAAAAAGCCTGCAGTGAACTCCAGCAATAATAGATTTTTAAATCGACCGCTGGTTAACATTATCAGAATGAATCATGGAACAGAAGTGACAGCTGGATTCAAGCCAGGGCGGCCAAAAGATACTAAAGATAATTTCTGTGTTTTAAAGGGAGATTTTTTTTTTTAGTGCCTCTGACCTGGTGCTACATACATCTTAATTTAAGGTGACAGGTAGTGTGATAAAAAACAAAGCACAATCATAGTTTAGACCAAAAGAATCTGAACAAATACAAATGTCTTAAAGGTGGTGTATTTTCCAACTAGAGCAAGGCCTGTTTGGAAGGCCTTTAAAAATCACATATTCTACCCAAGAACTCTTGGCTAACTGCTGGAAATATCTACTGTTCTATTTAGAACCACTGTTTATTTTTTTTTAATAGGAAATAAACTGTATCTGTTTTTATGGTCAAGTTAAAACAAGACTTCTACCTATAAACTTGACAGGTAAAGCCACACCAATCTTTTCAGCTTTAAAACCAGTCAAAAAAATCTGCTTTATGCTTCTCAGCCTAGACAACAAAGTTATGATAGGGATTTTTTTCTTCAGATTTAGTGTGTGTCCCCACCTGACACACACAAAGCCTAACTATCAAACAGAATGATGATACCGATGTTCAACACCTGCACTTTCAGAGCCGCCAACAAAGGAAGACAGAAACTTCTACACACCTGCTGGATGGGTGGACGCCTTTAATCTCTTCTCCTGATGGGTCTCCACAAGACAGAAATGGAGAAAAGTATCCTTCAAAAGGTGGCAGTAAGAAGAACAGGCAAATAAAACTACTCCATATTACGAGGCTTACATTTTAAATTATAGAATATATCTGGCAACATCCTGGGAAGGAAATGTATATTACTACCAAAAAAAGAATTCACAATTGCTATTTACCAAAATTGAAAAATACAAAACAGATTTCTGAAAACATCCAAGGACAAGTTACTATTTAAAGCATACTAAACTTCTGACATGTTATGGTATGGATGGTAGCCAATTTTTATTTTATTACTAGAAAATGTATTAAGCATAAATATAGCATATACGTATTTATGGAAAAAATACTTTTGAAAAACAAAGACATGGGGAATGGGGCACGTGACAACACAAAGGATACCTGGTCCAATTCCAGGGGGAGTGAGGGCCAGTTAGAAGCCCAAACTTCACCTGCATGCAGCCTATTTATGTAACTAATCCTCACTTATAACCCACATCTCTTTAATAAAATAAAATGTTTTTATTTTGTTTAAGTAAAATTTAATTTTAAAAGACGAAGACAGGTAATTTATACAGTGTAACCATTTGCATTCTTAGTCGTATTCAGACAATTTTTTTTTTTTTTTTTTTTTTTGAGTTGGAGTCTCACTCTGTCGCCCAGACTGGAGTGCAGTGGCCGCTCCCGGCCACCGCAGCCTCGACCTGCTGGGCTCCGGCGATCCTTCCGCCTCAGCCTTCCGAGTAGCCGGAATTACAGGCATGCGCTACCATGCCCGACTGATTTTTGATTGATTGTAGAGATGAGGTCTCGCTGCCCAGGCGGGTCTCGAACCCGCGGGCTCAGGCAATCCACTCACCTCAGCCTCCCAAAGGTGCAGGATTACAGGCTGAGCCACCAAGCCCGGCTTCAGACTATTTTTAAAATAACATACAATTGTTTTAATCCACTTTTTTACAAACCTTGAGTTGATAAATAGATCAGTCATTACAACGTGAACAAATACAGAATCTACTTGGGAAAATGTTTAATCAACTCAAATACTTATTTTAAAGTATGAGGGGAAAATCTGACAACTGTGTAACTTGAAATATCATATTTTATAAAAAAAGTTTTTCACTTTGCAGCACCATTTAAAAGAGCAGTATATATAAAAGGTAATGAAGTATTGGGTCTTTGCATATGTTAAAGCAGTTGAGACTTAATTAGATTTTAAAATATTTTCAAACACTGGATGAAATTCCTATGTCATCAAATTAGATATTTAAGCATCTCGTTTATAAAACAATTTTCATTTACCATATATAAAATAGCTAAGTGGTTTTTCAAAACATGGTTTTTGTCAAAATTTAATAGTTACTAGTTTCTATGAACAGAAATCATTTCTTTTCACTGATACAAAAAAAATAGGGATTCCCAAGTACACTACCCTAATTTATAACACTGCAATTTGTTTCCAGGCTTAAAGGGGAAAAACTCAAAAACTGTGTATATTTCAAGTGTTAGATGTGGGCAGGAACAGAATCCCTTTGGAGTTTCTGGAAGATGAAAGAACAAACACCTTTCTTTCATGCTCTTTTCTCATCAGAGATAGAACACATTTGTGAATCTATCACCTAGCCAAATACTATTCTAAGCTCTGGAATTCTTCCCAAAAGTTAAGTGGATAATTTTTGTTGTTGTTGTTGTTCAAACAAAGTGATTTAGTCATTTGTGTGATATCACCATGTAGGAGAGCAAGTCCACATACCAAACCAGAGCATTATAACGACCCATATTTCAGTGGCCACCCTTCTAACCTGTGACTGAACTTTGGCAGTAGTTAAAATTCAAATTGGATTATCCGCTACCTATAAAGGAGGCTACAAAGGGCTGACAATGTGAGGATAAGATTCGAACAAACTAATAGATTTTAGTGTCTGAAACTTTTGATAATCTGGGTTTAAGTGTCATGAGTCTTTCAAGGTGGATTCCATCTGTCCTATAAAATTATGTATTGAAACATAATGCATCCCTTTGATCTCCTTTGTAAAAACCCTATGAAGTCAACAAAATGCCCCCAATGACTCAACAGCCAGATCCCCAACCTGTTGACATGAAAGATTTTAACACTTGCAAGTGTTAGTAAACAGTAAGTGAGCTACGTGTTGAAAGCCTCTCAGTAAAAAGGTACAAGGATGGGCTGAGTCTTGCCATAAGTACAGGCTGTCTTTCCAATATTTTGTACCAAAATAAAAGAATACAGTTCAAGCCATAATTAGGCTTGATAATGTCCATTATATAAATTTCCAAACTCATTCTGTAATAATGCATTTATCTTGAAAAGAGTAACAAATTTGATTTTCATATAACTTATGTGGGTGAACAAAACTATTCCTACGATATAGACACATACCATGGTAAAGAACACAAGTAAGATACACACGTGTTATATTTACATGCCTGTGTTTGTACATATATACGTTTGTAATACACACATTTGTGTGGATATATATACACAGTGTATACTCAAGACAGACAAGAGTGGCAACAGAGTACAGTAAAAATTACATTGAAGTTTGTAGTTAGAAAGATTCAGCTCCAAATGTTGGCTGTTACTACGCAGTGATCTTGAACATATTTCTTATCTTTAGAAATAAGTAGGTACTAATAACCTAGTTCACTGACTGGATTAATTTAGATAAATTATATTAAGCACTTGGCAAATAGTAATCAACAAATATTATATTTATTTTCTTTCCCCGTATCAGCATTATACACAGGCATAGGTCCAAGTTTTTATCCAGTTTTGGAATTTAATGTCTCCTATTTCATTAATAACATATGTCTTCATGTTCCTGAATCACTGAACAGAGACTCAGTGGGCTCTTTTTGGTTTTTGGTTTTTTCTTTGATTCAGGGTCTCACTCTGTCACTCAGGCTGGAGTGCAGTGGCACAATCAAGACTCACCACAGCCTCCTGAGTTCAGGCAATTCTTCTAACTCAGCCTCCTGAGTAGCTGGGACTACAGATGAGCACCACTATGCTTGGCTAATTTTTTTTAAGTATTTTTTTTCAGGCTACTTTTTTTATTTTTGTAGAAACGAGGTCTCACTATGTTGCCAAGGCTAGTCTTGAACTACTGGGCTCAAGCAATCCTCCCACCTCGGCCTCCAAAACTGCTGAGATTTCAGGTGTGAGCCACCATGCCCAAACAGTAGGCTCCTTTTGAATGACAAGGAAGTTGTGATCTGTCTGAAGTCTGCAATTCCCTGTTGACATATCTCCTAACAAGGCAAAACCTTGTCCATCCTTCAACACCCAGGTCAGGTGTCACCTCCTCTGTGAAGACTCCCACAATCCGGCTGGGTAGCAATGATTAGCTGTTCTTTTCTCTGTTCTGCAAAATCTTGGCTCATACCATTATCATAGTACTGATTAAGTTGCATCATAATTAGTTTTTGTCCTGTCTGCTTCCTCTTAGAGAAATTTTGTTTCATAAGGTCGGATCTGTATCTTGGGCTTTCTGATATCAGCATGTAGCCCAGAGACTGGCAGACAGCAAACCCACAACACAAAGGGGAAGGGAAAAGGAAAGAAAGCCAGTAGTAGTATTTGCTTAGTTTTCTTACATTGTATCTTTGACCACATATTTAGTGATGAGTAACATTTAACAATAAATAAACAATGGTCATTAACCAGAAGAATCAAATAGTTGTAAGTCCGTCTTGCTTTTAGGATTATGATTCTATATTATTTCAGCATCTCGCTCTTCAGTTCTGTCAAAGATCTGCTGATTTTCTAACACCATCTAGCCAAGCATATGACAGATGGCTCTGAGATCCAACTGTATTTATGTGTGTAAACCAACAAATGTTCCACCCAGTGGCAAATGTGTTCACATATTATCAATGCTAGATGCTGCAAGCTTGCAAACAGATCCCTGACTGAGGAAGTACACACATCTTATGAATTTATCTAAACACATAAGTCTTTCCTTTAATTCAAAATTAGTCAAGTACTCACATATAACTGCTCATTTATGGATTTATTCCATTTTCACATTTCACTTGTCTTATTCTGCTTCCCTTCTAGGTATAGCTTTTCACAAGGCATTTCTGACCACACACACACACACACACACACACACACACACACACACACACACACACACAATCTATGCACACACATATATATATATCACATTTTCTCATTTTCCAAAGTGACTGCCACCAAAGTGATCTCCCCAAAGCTCAAATCTGATCATGTCAGTGTCATGCCAGAAATTCTATACCACCAGTGATAAAGTCTAAGCTAAATATACAACGATCATCACCCACCAGGTACCTTGCTCACCACCAGAGGCAAGATGGGCTCATCAGATGCCCAAACCTTGCCATCACACAATATACCTACGTAACCAATCTTCATATGCAACCTTTGAATCTAAAAGAAGTTAAAATTAATTTAAAAATAATCTTAGGCAAGGTAAAAATTTCAACACAAAAATAATAGATAAATAACAAAATAAAAAAAGCTTTGATAATTTGACTGTATATATATATATATATATATATATATATCTGTGTGTGTGTGTGTATAACTAAACTACTTTCCACTACCATTCTTAACTAAACTACTTTCCACTCACTAAATATGCCATGGCTGCTTGTGTCTCTTTTCCTTTTCTAATGCTCCCATCATAAAACAACATTTTTATGCTTTTCCCGTAAAAAAATTATTTTCCTTCCTCTTGAGTCCAGATAAGTTGTCACCTTCTCCGAAAAAAATAAACATGACAATACTTTCTCCCCTGGCCCACTGAAAAGTTGAGAGTTCATTCATTCTGCCTCCAGGATAAGAAGAGCAGAGTATAGGTATATATTTCATGACTTGAAATACTGTGCTATAATTTTCTGCATATATTTGCCTCACAAGGTTGTATGCTATTTAAGAAGAGGGACTGAGTCTTGTTCATCAATTGCATGTTCAGAGCCTGGAATGCTACATGTATACTTAAATTATGTGTTGAATGAATAAATTAGTTTGTAGATATTGTCCGTGAAGAATTTATAGTAACTTTCTATAGACATGCACATATAAATAAAACACTAGAAGGTATACCTGAAACTTTGGGGATCAGGACTAAGGAGTTTAGTTACATACAAAAGAATGCCTGAAATTATGTCATTTATTTCAGTAAGATCAAGTCAATTTGAAACTTTTACATAGCCCCCTCACTAGCCAAGAATTCCTTAGATTACCAGATAATTCAAGAGCAGTCATTGGGCACTTATTTTGATATTTTATCATTGTAGCTTAGTAAAATTTCAGAGATCCAGGGCAGTAAAACACTGGAATAAGTACAGAGTAGAAAACAAATGTTTCTTTCCAATGAATGTAGTCTCTGGCCTGTGGCTAGCAGTGCCAAAAAGTCACATCCTCCTCTGATCCTCTGGAAAGCCCAAGAGCAGCTTTCAGAACAGTAGGAGTGCTAGGATGCACAGGAACAAAGATTGGCCCATAAACCATTCCCCTCTAGTCTGTCTAAAATGTATTCTCTTAAGCCTGAATTCATGCCATCAGGCTATATCAACCAGCCTCAGAATTATAGTGAATTAATAATTCATTATTTGTCATTTTGTCATAAATTGGATATAGTAAAGATTTGTCATTTTTGCGTCCCCAGAAACTAATCCGCTACACTAGGTAAGAAGCAAAGCTTTGACCCTCTCTAAGGAAAGAGAAAGAGGGATATTCTAGGTAGATTTGTAACTTTGCATCTTTAGGAAGTTATGGGTGGGGGGAATGATGAAGCAAAGCTACTTAAAACTATTCAGAGCTTAGAAAGCAGAGTATAAAGTCCAGCAATGCAATGGCAATATTGCTAGCCGAAGTTTCCTAAGTAAATTACCCCAGTGGCTCAATTCTAGCAGTGGGATCCTAGATTGTTCATTCTCTCTATGCTTTTGTCATGACTTTTCTAAGTTCTCTTGCTTCCTAACTTTGATTTTTTTATTGAGTGTCAAGTTCTCTAGGTTAGTCATTGTCTATAGCTGCCTTCCATTCTTACTGGAGAAATATCAAATATCTGTGTTTAAGGTTAGTGAAGGATATATATACTACAGCAAAAATTGATAAATGGGAAGAAATTGCATCATCTAATCAAGTCCCACATTGATCAAATGAAGGAAGTGACACCCTTGGAAGCTAAGATACTTGCCAAGGTCATTATTTTCACTAAATGAAAAAGATGATCTTAATCACTGATCACATTCTCCGTGACATCTTACTAGTTCAGCTTCCCCTGCCAGATTAGTGATATTCTTAAGGTAAGGATTATCTTTGTTCTAAATTGGTATAATAAAAGAAGCTCCTAGCCAGGTGTGGTGGCTCATACCTGTAATCCCAGCACTTTGGGAGGCCAAGGACAGAGGATTCCCTGAGCTCAGCAGTTCAAGACCAGCCTGGGAAACATAGAAAGATCTCGTCTCTACAATTACAAAATAAAAAAATAAATAACCAGACATAGTGGTGCGCACCTGTAGTCCCAGGCACTTGGAAGGCTGAGGTGGAAGGATCACCTGAGACCAGCAGGTCAGGGCCACGGTGATCGTGATCATGCGATTGCCCTCCAGCCTGGGCGAGAGTAAGACTATAACACAACTCTAACTCTAACACAAAAAGCAAAAACAAAACAAAGCAAAACTCCCCACCAACCAGTTCACCTCTACTGTATTCAAGCCCTTGTTACTTGACATGTGTTTTACTTTCTGACATAGATATATGGAATGGGAGAGATCATATTTGAATATATGCCGTGCTCATCACTGGAATTCAGACATGTCAAGTTATATTAAAGCAGTTTCTGGCACAATATAAGTTGTCAGTTTCATTTCTTCAACAATTATTTACTGAATAGCTACTATGTGCAAGGCATTGTGATATGCAATGAGGATGCAATGATGAGCAAAAGAGACTTTATTTCAGCCCTGTTAAGTTTACAGTCTAGTGGGGGAGACACTTAAATACACACACACAAATAACAACAACAACAGGTTTAGAACGAAGTTACATTTTAAGCCAAGCACTAAAGAGAAATAGGCATTTTGCTACTAGACATGAGTGCTTATGGAACTGTACTGAGGTCTTTTGTTTGGCATAAAATTTTCCCTACCCCTTGGTAACTGGCCAATGCCGTTATTCTATCACTGGTGATTATGCACTGCCCAGGGCTAATTCTATTTTGTGACCAGTTAAAGAGTACTCAACTTCCTTGTTAAATACAAGGAGAAACTCCCCCAAAAAACTGAAATTTATTTTATAAAAAGTTGTGCATTTATTCTTACATATTTAAACTTCAGTCACCTTCAAAGTACTGATCGTTTGACGCAATACACCTATCAAGATGCTTTTTCCACTGCTCAAAACAGTTTTGAACTGATCAATTTTGATGCCTTTTAGTACTTCGGCAATTTATTGTTTCACCTCTTGCACATCAGCAAAACGTTTCTCTTTTTCATCTAGGGAAACAAACAAAAACAAAAGGTCACTCAGGGCAAGATCAGGTGAAAAGGGACATGGGTGGGGCACAGAGGTCATGCTATTTTGGGCCAAAAACTGCTGAACATTCAGCCTGATGGATGCATAAATCACCCATCATGAAATGGGTAAGCACATTGAAAGAATCTCCAAAAAAAAAAAAAAAAAAATCACTGAAGACTAATGCATTCTCTCACAACAACACTAGCTGGTACACTGATGCTGATAGCTTCCAAGAACACTGACCTAGTAGTGGAGGCCCACTTTCCAAAAAGTAATTTTATGGGTTTTAGGGGGATCCCACTCATATATGGTTTATTCGTTCACTTTAGATTGCCTCTATAAAATCTAGTCTTTTGCTGGGCGCAGTGGCTCAAACTTGTAAAATCAGCACTTTGGGAGGCCAAGGCAAGAGGGTTTGAGACCAGCCAGGGCAACTTGGTGAGACCTCATCTCTACAATAAATCAAAATAATTTTTTAACTGGTTGTGGTAGCGCGCTCCTGTAGTTCTGGCTACTTGGAAGGCTGAGGCAGAAGGATCACCTGAGCCCAACAAGTCAATGCTGGGGTGGCCATGAGCATGCCACTGCGTTCCAGCCTGGGCGATGAAGTGAGCCTCCAACTCAAAGAAAAAAAAACAAATCTCGTCTTTTAACCGCATCTCATCAGTGAGGATTAGACCAACTATGAGCAAATTCACAAGGATGAGCAGATTCTTAATATCATAGCTTTTCTTTTTCTGTATTGGGGTTCAGAAATGGTCCACATATACTTAATCCTCTCTAATTATTTGTTGAAATGAAGAAAAAAAAATATCAGTGTCTCCCTGCCCAGCTCTTGTTTTCAAGTTTGTGGCAGGAGCTCACAGTCACTCATACCCTTGACAGGATATGGTTCTCATCTATCTAGGAAAGTTGAATACTTCAACCACGTGAACAGCTGGGGAAGAATGAATGGAAGATTTGGACAGGGAAGGGAATACTTGACATATCTATACTTGGTTTCTGCTTATTTAGAGCTAGCGTATGTTCTAAAATATACACTGGTTTTGAAACAAAAAAGGGAAAGACACTATCTGAATGTGAAATTGACATGTTTTGCAAAAGGCAGTTTCTAAATGTAAAAAGTCACGAAAGATAATAATCATTTATAACAAGTTTTCACTTTGACTTGCATATTAATTACATCAAGGGAACAGGATAATACATGACTCATGCTTTTCCAAATTTAAAGAATAACCCATATGCCTCCAAAAAAACTATCAATAGATTGCTATTATTTCTGAAAAGATAAAATGATTTGGGTTTTTTTGTAATATAAAATGATTTAAATAAAGAAGTACTTCATTTCAGAAACAAAGACCGGCAACACTACAAGACACAACTCAGTTTCTACAAGCAAAGTCAAGCCTTTTGAATTACTTAGAGCAGTGTTTTGCCCCTTATATGATACTGCAGATTATTATAATTCTCCTGTTCAGACTTCAGGCATAAGAACAAGGAACAGAGAGAAAAATGTAGATCTGACGAAATACTCACTCAGAGGTTCCTTAAGGGTTTCTTATACTATGAGAGTTACCAACCAAAATCTCAAACTATCTAAAATTATATACGGATTTGTTCTTAGTAAATTCATTTGTAGATACTTGATAAAATTAGTTGGAAGAAAATGAATTTATTACGATGCAGTTGAGTAGCCATTCGAGTTTTGCCTAGAATTTTAGCCAGGATGCTGATTTTTCACTGTGTATCTGATGTCATTCAATCACTAAAGGTTAGAGATTCTTCTGTTAAATTAATTCTGAAAAATAAACAAGCCAAAAGCCTTAACATTATTATTTTGGGTTATCATAATAAAATAATCATATCATTTTATAGTTTATAAATAAAGGTGACTTTTTAACATATCAGTTCTTAAAAGGGGGGAAATCAAGATTGTATATGTTCTAAACATACAGCTTAAGTTAAAAAAAAGAAACTAAATAAAACATAGGAAAATATTTTTTGTCAATCATAAAGAAGATAGAGAAACAACTGTCTGGGAGAGGAAAACATATATAAACTAAGGCAGACTATGAAAATGTGGATAATTTTCTAGCCCATAAGATACTCATATATGCCCAGACATAAAATGACAGATATTGGTTCTACAGCAATAATTTTTTTTAGTGCAGTGGCATGATCATGGGTCACTACAGCCTCAATCTTCCTGGCAGAAGTGATCCTTTTACCTCAGCCTCCTGAGTAACTGGGACTACAGGCATGTGCCACCACACCTGGCAAATTTTTTGATCTTCAGCAGAGACAAAGTCTCACTATGTTGCCCAGACTGGTCTCATACTACTGGCCTTAAGCAATCCTCCCGCCTCAGCTTCCCAAAGCACTGGCACTCCAAATGTAAGCCACCATGCCCTGTCAGAATACACAGCAGAAAATTTTTATATGGTATTTCAAATTATTATTACTTCTTCATTTAGTTGTTCCAGAATAATGCTGTATAACCAATCAAGGCCATGACATAGACTCTGGGCTCAAAATCTTTATTTGTTACAAATTTCTGAAAGCTTAACCATATCTATAGTCTTGTAAAATAGCTGATGCAAAGTTGGCTTCTGAGTAAAATAGACTGGTCTACTACCTCTAAAATTCCAGCCCCAGGTTAGCTATTTTGAATTGCAAGTATAGAGAACAAAATACAGCCCTTCACTTTCACTCTCCTAAGTCCCTTGCAAATTTTCCCTTTAGGCTCCATTTTATGGTAAAGAAATTCCCCCATGTTTCAGGTCAGTACAAGGTCAAACCAGAAGTTTATTTTGTAAATAAAAGTGTGACCCATAAAATGATTTGTTTCATTCTCCAGTGCAAATGTTATTTGAAGTAGAGATAATACATTTGTAATTGATATAATCTTTTACTCTGCATCAGCTTTGTACATTAGGTGCTTTCAGACTTCAAGAGAGCTGTCTGCATGCTTCTACTTGCAGGCATTCAAAGATCTGGATCAAAATTTGCTAGTTAACATTCCCCTCACATCTATAGCAACAGCAGAGGAAAAGAAAATTTATGTAATTTGTATTTACCTCATTAGATGGCAGCACAGCATCCAAAACTAAAGTCTAGCATTTTGGTAGGAAATATGACATCTCTCATAAGTTATAAAAGAATTATATGTGATAAAAATAAGTGTTTACATGAAACTTGTCTCCTATATCTTTAATATATCCTTCTAAACTCTTAAAATTTTTGAAAACACCAGGGGTGCGAGACCAGCCTGGGCAACTTGGTGAAACCTCATCTCTATAATAAATCAGAAAAATTGGCCAGGTGTGGTAGCATGAGTCTCTAGTTCCAGTTACTTGGAAGGCTGAGGCGGAAGGATCCCCTAAGCCCAGCAGGTCAAGGCTGCACTCCAGCCTGGGTGACAAGAGTGAAAATCCAACTCAAAAACAAAACTTTTTGAAAACAGACAACATCACATAAAATTACATTTATGCTTGTTCGTTCATTCAAAAAAAATGTATTGAGCACCTACTAAATGACAGATACTTCAGTTCTAGATGCCTCAGTTACACATATGACCAAATCAAAGCTCTCCGCCTGGTTGGCACTTATATTCCAAAGGAGGAAGACATTTAAAAAGCAATGAAAGTAATATATTGGTAAATGATCTAGTATGTTAGAAAGTGGTGAATACCGACAGAGAAAATAAAAGAGAATAGGATAAAGCGGGAACCAGGAGTGCTGGAATAAGAGGTCAAAATGTAACGTTAAATAGGGCATACAGTGTAGATCTCACTGGGAAAATGACATTGAGCAAAGACTGGAAAGAGATGAGGGAATTTTTCAGGTGGATAACTGGAGGAAGTGCCTTTTGTTCCAGGCAGAAGAAAGCTGGTGCAAAAGGCTAGGATATTGATGATACAGAATGAAACTGTGTAGATGAATAAGAAATGAAGCCAAACAGGGGATCATGTGGGAAGAGAGAGCAGATAATATAGGTTCTTGAACACTATTCTAAGAACCTTGGCTTTCACTCTGAGTAAAATGGGAATGTATTGCAAGCTTTGAACCGAAAAGTAATCCGATCTGAAATAGGTTTTGAAAGCACCCCTCTGGCTGCTGTATGGAAAATTGAGCAGCTAGAAGATAAGAGTAAGGGTAAAAATAGGGAGACCAGTTAGGAGGCCATTAAACCATCCAAGCAAAAAAATGTCAGTGGGGTCAGACAAGAACTATAACAGTGGAGGTGATAAGAAGAGGTCAGGTTCTGGTTATAATTCAGAGATAGACTGGGCAGGATTTTAGACAGATTGCATGGCTTAGAAGGTATGAGAAATTGAGGAGAATCAAAATCACATTCAAGGTTTTTAGCCACAGCAACTGAAAGGATGGAATTGTCATTAAATGAGATGACAAAGGCAGTGGGTAAAATAAGTTTAGGGGAAAAGAGTAGTTCTAAATATGTCAAGTTTAAGATATTAAGCATCAAAACAGGATGCCAATATGACATTTGGGTATATTAGTCTGGAGTTCAGAGGAAAGATCCAGGTTGGAGGTATGTAATTGGGAGTCACCGGCTTATTTGTGATATTAAAAGCCTGAAGGCTGCGGGGCTTGGTGGCTCAGCCTGTAATTCCGCGCTTTGGGAGGCTGAGGTGAGTGGATTGCCCAAGTCCACGGGTTCAAGACCCGCCTGGGCAATTTGGTGAGACCTCATCTGTACAATAAAATAAAAATAGTAGCCGGGCGTGGAAGCGCGCACCTGTAGCTCCAGCTACTTGGAAGACTGAGGTGGAAGGATCACTGGAGCCCAGCAGGTCGAGGCTGCGGGGCTGGGAGTGTGCCACTGTACTCCAGTCTGGGCGACAGAGTGAGACTCCAACTAAAAAAAAAAAAAAAAAGCTTGAAGACTGAATGACATCATCAAGGGTGAGGTGTATGGACAAAGAAAAAAGGAAAATCGAAGTTGAGGGCTGGGGCACTCTAAAATTAGAAAGTTAAGGAAGGACTACCAGGAAAAGGAGATGGAGAGGAAGAATAAGTAAGACTAGAGAAACTCAAGGGGAACATCGAAGTCTGCAGTTGATACAAGAAAGAAAATGTACTAGTAATTAGTGGGAGAAATGGGATCAAGAGGAAGTTCATTGTTTTTGTTATGAAGATGGGGAAACGACAGCAGGCTTGTGTGCCAGTAGGCATGATTTGGAGGAGAGAAAAAAATCATGAAGCAGGGGAGAGAGTGGGGAATTGCTGAAGCAATGATCTTGTGCAGGTGAGAGAGAATGGGATCTAATGCAGGAACATAGGGATTGACCTTAGCAATGCAGAAAGTTCAAAACGCAGGACATTTCACCCAGAGTACCTGGGTGAAGATGCTAATAGATGAAAAAGGTGTCTGAGGGGTAGGGGAGGAATAAGTACACTAGGGAAGTATAGTGAGATTGCCTGGCATTAGGAGACCACTTGTGATCTGTGGTCATGATTCTAAAACAGTCAATGTGGTCAGTGTATTTCTTCAGCCACATTCACCTTCACAGGTACAGATAAAGAGTAGGCAGAGTTGCATTTACAAGGCTGTAAACTTGGTACAAGTTCAACAAAACAAGAGGGAAAAATGAAGTCATAATGATTGGCCATGAAATTTAAGTCGAGTAGGAAGAGGAGTGAGAACATGCAGGATGTGAAGGATATTAAAAGAAGGATAAAATGAATGTACTGTGGCTACCAGTGGGGTTGGAAGATAATTGTGGACAGAACATTGACAGCGGACTGGAAAGATAGGGAATGATGGTCACCATATGAGACGCATGGACTTGAAATTATAAAGAGGTTACAGTTACTGTTACATGTTGCTGAGGAAATGAGTGACTAAGACAAGGTTTGATATTTATGCATGTTACTGTTGATGGTCTTCATTCTGGAAACACTTTCCTCATTATCTGAAATTCCCCTAGACAGTTGACATATAACAGCTAGAATCAACTGTAGTATTTTATTCACCTGTCACAAAAACTCTTTCAGTCTTATATCAATAGGCTTATTCTTGTAGTAAATTAGCTATGACAAGACACTACATTTCAGCTGTGCCATTTGCCTTTGTTCTAAACTTTCTTCGTCAAATCACTAGTTTTTGTCATTGTTTCTCATTGTGTGGTCTACATTGAGTTAGGTAGGAGACTGTCTTTAATCACAGTTGTCATTGCTTCTCACCAACTTGTACTCTGATATTATTAATGAATGGGTAGTATTACACTTCAGCATGCTACAATAAAGTACCTATTACTGGTTCTTGAAATTCCTGCTTTTGTATGTTTGTTTACTTGTTTACTTGTTTTGTTCTAGGAAATACTGTGGCTCTGGAAAACCATTTACAACTTTATTTTTTGGGAAAATAGGGATTCTTTATATGGTTTTTTGGAGGGGGCAAAACACTAACAGGTCTTTGATTGTGATAGTTCTTAATCATGTATTTTTAAAAGATGTGGCAGATTAATTCATTCTTGCTGACATTTTCATCTGGACATAACCTGATATTCATGCATGTAGACCTTATTGAAGGTTAGAGGGGACGG
Organism: Carlito syrichta; assembly: GCF_000164805.1. Lineage (NCBI taxonomy): Eukaryota > Metazoa > Chordata > Mammalia > Primates > Tarsiidae > Carlito > Carlito syrichta. The sequence continues at coordinate 59,342 of NW_007011860.1, forward strand.
TTCCTCTTCTCCCCAATACCTTATACAGATTTCCTTGTTTAGAAGAAATAATCATTTTTTAACTTTTTCTGATTTCAGTATCTTTTCATAATAGAGCATAAGTATTTTCTAGCATCTAATATATATGCCACTGTAATTTCTTCTCACATATAACATTATAAGCTGGAGGGGATGGGGTATTGTCCATGGACAGAATTATTGTTTCTAAATCTAAAACCTCATTTATTTTACCAGATATTATTTGGTCTGTTACTACTTTATGACACTTATATGGGCAAATAAACTTTGTTATTTTATTTTAATAATTTCTTACATAAATGCATGTCTATATGTATATATACACAAATATTACACATTTTACATTAATGTCTGTGCATAATAAAAAACAGAATTAAAAACAGAAAATTATTTATGCCATTCCACCACTTCTAAAAAGGATTGTAAGAAACTTTATAGTGGTCAAAAAAAAAAGTAACTCACTAACTTTTTAAAAAAACATTCAGAGAAACTTATAGCACCACTTGGAGATGAATTTCAGCATCTCACAAGCCTTATCCAGTCACTCAGCTTGCTTTAATTGCCCATTAGGCACCTCTTGTACCTGGTGTAGAGAAGGCACAGCTGGAATAAAACATACCATGTCCTTAAGGAGCTCCTTGTTTAGTGATATAGACAATCAAAACTATAAGTTCAATTCAGAATAGAAAGATATCTGCTGAAATTGAGGCATTGATAAAATGTTGGTGAATCAAGGAGTCAGGAATTGTTTCACAGACAAAATGGCATTTAACCTGGGACTTGAAAATTGAGTTTATTTGGCTAGGAAGAATACAATGAGATGTTTTTCAGGCACGGGTCAAAAACTACACACACAGGTCAAAAACTACACACTAAAGAATTTTTAAAAGCAAATGTTTTCCCAGAAAACTGAAATAGTTGTATATATGTAGAGTCTCAGATGTATGAAAGACGGGGAATTTTTTAAAAATAAAAAGAATAGTTTATGACTCAGAAACAGAAAAGCAAACACTGCATGTTCTCACTCATATGTGGGAGTTAAGTGGTCACAAAGATGGAAAAATAGACACTGGGGACACCAATAAAGGGGAAGGTGGAGAGGGGGATTAAAGTTCAGAAATTACCTATAGGGTACAATATTCACTATCTAGGGAATGGGTCACCTGAGACTCAATCCCCACCACTATACATGTGTACCCTCTGAATCTAAAATAAAGCTGAGAAAAAGGAATAGTTCAAATGTGCATTCAGTGTACATTTATCTGGCTCTAACTGCAACCATGTAGTATGGTAGGTGCTAGAGGAAAAAAGAGAAATTATGATGATGCTAATAATAGCTATCTAATGTTATTACTGTAGACAGGTTCGTTTAGTGAGTAACCTAAGTAATTGAAGTCAGACTACCTGTGTTTGAACCCCATTTACTCGAATTATTATGTTAAGTGGTTTATCCTTCCTGAGAACTCAGCTCTTTGGTCTGGAAAATGAGGGTAAAGTAACCCTTGCCCCACAATGTTGTACAGAAAAATGAGATGATCTACGTAAAGTGCCGCTCTGCCTACCAAATATTACTACTGTAGTATGCCATCATTGTTCTCAACGCTGCATCAGGCATTGTACCTAAGGCAAAGCAATAGTAATTTAAGGGAAAGTTAGAATCAAGGGTCACGTCTATGGTGAAACTGCCTGTGCTTCTTCCTACTCAATGATCTTTCCAGTGACCTCATTTCTCTGAGCCTGCTAAGATAACAAATAAAGAACTGAGGATGGCAAAACAAGGGCTGGAGTGGAGATGAGTTAAGGGAACTGGATCTGGCACACAAACTTCAGCTACTACAGCTGTTTCCATGTTTTGCACATGGTGCCTCCCCGCTCACAGGGTTACCTACACACTCTGTTTCAAGGTGTCAAAAGTAATACTCTCTCTGCCAAGTATGGGATAATATCCATAATAATGACTGGTAGGATATGTTAGTTTGTCGGCAAAACTTTTATTTAAAATTAGAGAGCTCAGTACTTTGTTACTTTATTGGAAAAGTTTATATGTTAAAAGGGGATATAATTGAAGTAGCAAGTTGCTTAAATGTATACCTTTTATTATTGTCATTAGTGACAATTTCAAATAGTAGTCTCATAGATGAATGATATTATAGTGCTTGCAAAATTATATGAGGATAAATGTGACATCTACTACAGGCCAAAAGTGTCTCCCTGCTAATTAAAGCCCTATAACTTTTAATCATTTTTTTCACCTTGAGTTATATCTGAACCATATTTAGGCCTGTTACTTTATATGTGTCTTCTCTTTACAGGTGAGCTACAGCTTTTCTGTTGAAATATAGAACCAGAAAGGGTGATTTTTTTGTTCCTTTATTACTTTTTTTTTTTTTTACTACATTAGTTCCTTTTTTTAGAAGTCTCAGAGGCTTTTACTTAAGTATTTCCTTTTGTTAATAGCACAAGGTAAATAATAGTATGTAAATTCTTATGATTGATATATTTTAAAATTTCAAAGACTTTTTGAAAGTAAATAATTCCATGAATGTGAGTTATTTGTTACACAGTTTTCATTCACATTTCAGTATAAGATTGATCATGCCATGAATTATTTGGAACATACATGAGAATGAAAATTTGCCTTTAACGGGAATGAAGTTGTTTGTACCCACCTGACTCCTCCTTCTTACCATCTTCATGTTACTTCTAGGGAGTGAACCATCATTTTGAATTGCATTGTTGCAACAAGAGACGTTAAGTAACCTATCAATGTTGAAGGATGGCTGGTCCAGTTTTTCAGTTACTTATGTGTTACTTGGTAATTGTAGGTTGCCCTATAGGATCTGGTATCTCAAAGAAAACTTGTATTTCCTTGACCCTATAGGTCTATGACAGACTGAGCCTCCTAATTTATGACCTTCTGGGGTTAAAACAATAGAGTTTCTTTAGAAGGTTAACACTTCTCCCCTTTTTATTATCGTCTCCTATACCATTTTCAGTTTCTCATCTTTCATTTTTGTTGTCCCTCTGTTCTCTCTCGGCCTCCCTACAAGAAGTTTTCTCTATGAGAGAGGTATGTGTTTGAACAAAGTGAAGGTGGTCGACCCAACTATTTGTTAGTCTGACAGAGTTCTGTTAGAATGTGTGATGGAAGAAGCTAGTCAATACAGTCCTGTGCTTTGATGGTTTTCTAATTTACTGAGCAATAATTCAACCTGTAATCACCTGATTTCATCACTACCCGAAAACATTCCTTGAAAGCAGTACTCACATGAATTTTCTTTACAAATGGGTACCTAAAATTGTAAAACAGCTTAGAGGATCTGACAATATACACATAAAATATTCTTGTTTTGAGTTTCAAGATTTGTTCAAATGAATTCCTTTGTTTCAGGATTTTCTGATTAAAAATATATGAAGTCAGAATCATATATAAAATGACATTCCAACAACTTTTGTAATTCATAGACCACTGAAATTTTCATGTCAGCCCAAATTACTTTGAGAATCAAGAATTAGAATGCACGGAAAACATCAATGATGACTTGAGAATGGAATAGTGTATATAATAGTAATATCAATTTAAATTACCTGCCTAAAAATATTACTAAACAGCAGTCTACCAGCTCTTCTAAAATTTGTTATTGGCCAGGTTTCAACTTTTTCTTTTCTTTTGTGATTTAACATTTAAGAATTTTAGTAATCATATTCCTTAAAAAAAATGTGGAGTACAAAGTAAAATAAAATGAAGGCTAAGAGAACAATACCATTGATGTACTAACTCACAAATATTATCTCTGTAAATATTTAGTTCACTTCTAAATTCTGTTCCTATGTATTGGTTATTTTTGTATTGATTTACTCATTTTATAAATACAGTTGGATATATATATCTCCAGTTTCTTTCACTTTTTTACAACGCATATTGCTGCATTTTTGCATAAATTTAAACATAATTATAATGGTTATTTAGTAGTTCATTCAGTAGATATACAATGATTCATATAACCATTATTTGGACTTTTAGATTATTGCCAAGTTCTTTTTTTCTATTATAAATTTCATGATGATTCTTTTTATGCTTATATGGATTCTCACACACATGCACATACATTTCTGTTTATTTCCTTAAAACAAGCACAGAGGAGAAACTACTTTGAAAGGATTTAAGAACCTCTTGAAAGTTTATATATATGCGTGTGTGTATATATCTCCATATATTTGTTTTGAGTTTCAAGATTTGTTAAGATATCTCCATATATGCATACATTTTACATATATATGGAGATATATACATCATTATATTTGAAAGAGTTGTCACAATTTGTACTGCCACTATAAAGTTTAAAGTGCCCATTTCGCATTGCTGTTGAAGAGTCAATTTACATACCTCATACTACAGATCAATCCTCTTGTTCTATCATTTAGACATTGTCGTGGTATATATGAAGTATTTCCTTTGTTTAGTGCTGCTGTATTATTTACCTTCCTTCTGTGCCAAACACCACACTAAGAGTTATACAAAGTACAAAAAAACAAAATAAAAGGAGCTCTACATACCATCAAATATTCGTGGTACAGAATAGATGTCCATTAAGATAAGCTTTATCTGCAAATAACACATAACACAATACCCCAAACAACAATAGCTTCAACAAAATAGAATTATATTTCTCTCTAAAACATAGGGGTCTAGAGTTAGGTAGTTGAAGACTGGCATGGGACTCTGCAAAGTTGTAAGGGCTCAGACTCTGTGCAGTCTATTGTCCACCCCCACTAAAGTGAAACACTTGACTGCATGAACCAAGAAGGCTGCAGAGCTCCAACCAACACTCTGAACTCTGGGGAGGATGAAGGACCCATCCCTTTAAGGAAACTTCCTGGAAATAGACTTAGCACTTCTACTCACACTGGCCAAAATGTAGTCACACATCCATATCTGACTGCAAAGTAGACTACAGAACTTGGTCTTTTTGAAGAGAAGTAATATGCTTGGCTGAAACTTGGAATCTTATTTGTAAGAAAGGAGAGAATGAACATTAATAGACAACTTGGAGTCTCCTTCACAGTAGAAAAGCAAGTAAAAAGGCAATCCTAATTCAGTATAATAACAATTAAAATAGTTAAATTGTAATATTAAATGCCTACTATGCATCAGACTCAAGGCTAGATGGCTTACAGACATAATCAATCCTCAAAGCAACCCATGAGGACCTGTACTAGTCTCCTAGGGATGTTGTAACGAATCACCACAAAGTATATGGCTTAAAACAGCAAAAATTCTCACCTATCTGAAAACTAGAAGTCCAAAATCAAGGCTGGGAGTGGTGGCTCATGCCTGAAATCCCAGCAATGTGGGAGGCCAAGTTGGGAGTCCGGAGGATTGCTTGAAGCTAAAAGTCCAAGGCCAACCTGGGCAACATAGTAAGACCCTGTCTCTACAAAATAAAAATTAAAAAATTAGGTAAGCATGGTAGCATGTTCCCGTAGTCCCAGCTACTCAAGAGGCTGAGGTGGGAGAATTCCTTGTGCCCAGGAGTTTGAGGTCATAGTGAACTACGATCATGCCACTGCATCCAGCCTGGGCAACAAAGTGAGATTCTGTCACGAAAATAAATAAATAAAAATCAACATATCAGTAGAATCTTTCTCCCTCGGAAATCTAGAGAGAAGAATCCTTCCTATCACTTCCTAGCTTCTGCTGGTAGGTATCAATTCTTGGCATTTCTTCCCTGTGTGTCTGTGTCTTCACAAGGTATTTTCCTCCTCTTATAAGGAAACAAGACATTGGATTAGGGCTAACCCTAATGATCCCATCCTAACTTTATTATATCTGCAAATATGTTATTTCCAAGTAAGGTTACATTCATAGGTCCTAGGGGTTAGGATCTCAATGTATTCTTTTGGTAGACACAATTCAACCCCATTTTACAAACGAGGACATCAGGGCTGAGAATTTAACTAACTTGACAAGATCAAACCACTACAAAAATATGAGAGTTGGAATTTTGAATTCATGATGAAGACTTTGGAGTAACACATAGGAATGATACTTAATCCAAACCAAGAATTCAAGGAGGTGATTTCAACATTTACCTCGAAGTCTGAGGAAAAAATTAGGCAAGTTAAGAATGGGAGAATCAGTATACATGCATGAAAGGGCTCATTAAAGAAAACTTCATGCAGTTTAGTTTCACTGGAGGAGAGGGAGCAGAGAGAATGACTATCAAGAGATAAATATAAATATGTAGACAGATTCTGAAGAATGTTCCATATTTAGTACTTATCAACTGATTGATTTCAGTGAGTTTCGCCATGGAAATATATGGTACTGTATGAATTTCAAAATAGATGAGCTTTATCTAATTTAATGTCAGATTAGGTTTTTTCACATGACTTCTACTTTCATTCCAATTATTCACGGGGGGGGGGAATTGGACTATTATAGTAAAATAGTAAATATATTCATTTTTATCCTCAAAGTGATTTTTTAGCTGTGCCAATAGGCATTTTATTTTTATTTAACCTCTGTTCAAATTCCAAGAATATCTTAGTCAAATGGACAATGAGCTACATTCTTTATTCTTCAGTGTTATAATTTATTATTCTACATGATTGTATTTTATTCATTTTGCATTCACTCTGCCTCCATAGAATTTGTATCACAAGCAACCACATTGTGCCTCTAATTTAGCATAATATATAAGCTAAAAGAAGTATTTCCCAAGCAGATTAAAAGTGACAGGAAAAACATGCCATTAAATTCTTTATCATAAAATAATTCATTAAATGTTTGTAATTCATGCTTATTTGATGAATTTGTCATATTGAGTAAAAACTAATTATATCAACAAATGGTCTATAAATAATTTATAATAATGCAAATATTAGTCTTTGACCTTTCCTCCTCTATGCCTGCTCTCCTATTCCATGACAATGACAAGTCCCCTGACCTCTCTCCTAATCCATCATTCCCTTTATGGCTTCTCTTGCTCTCTTCCAATCTAGACACCAAGATGTGTCATTTTACCTTTTCTTTTACCAGCAATATCAGCATCTATGGCAACTTGTCTTTTTACTATATTCTTGGATCATCTGGTTTTTCTGCTCCCCTACCTGAAATGACAAATGCCCCTAAGTAAACTATACAAATTTATGTTTTTCTATTTCATTTTGTTATTTAGAATCACTCAGTACTGTGTCTGTCCAATCCCCATAATACTTACTCCAAAGTTTCATTTCTATCTTATCTTCACTACCAACTCTCAGTATATTTTCTTGTTTCCTGCTTTTATACTCAACCAATGTCTAAATCTATGTCTCTGCACATAATTTCACCCACACTTCTTTCTACAGGATCACATTCCTTTCAGGTACATATGAAGATTCACCAAAACAGACTACATTTTTGAATCACAAAAGTAGTCTTATTAAATTTAATAAAATTGAAATCACCCAAAGTATATTCTCTGAAAAGGCGAATTCTCTGAAAAAGAAAATTAAACAAAAAACACTAACAGATGATAGGGAAATCTGTAGTCTACTATTATTGAGTGGAATGCTCTATGAATGTCAGTTACAGTCAGATAGCTAAAAGTGTCATTTCAGTTCTTCTATGTCTTGGCTAATTTTCTGTCTATTCATTTTATTATTGATACAGGAGTGCTCAATTCCATAATTATAATTTTGAATTTTCAATGACTATTTTCAATTTTGTAAGGTTTCACTTCATATATTTTAAGAGTCATGTGGAGTTTATGAAAAAGACAAACTTCAGGGTAAAACCTCAAAATTTTTGATGCAGTGAATCTAGCATAAGGCCAATAAATTTTCATTTATACTAAGCAATTTAGGTGATTCTGATGAAGGGTCATGCTTTCTAAATGTTAGTTTAATATATAATAAGTAACTCAGAAAATGTAGTAAAAGAAGCAATAAGAGGATTAATGTGGTAAACTAGAAATATCTATTTAGAACAGAATAAGACTGTAATTGAGATATAGAGAACATATATGTGTGTGTGTGTATATATATATAGCTGTACATATATAGATGATTTAAAGAAAATAACAAAAAGTCAGTTTTACATATATATTACCCTATCCATAATTACATTCAATGCAAATAGATAAAACACTTCCATCAAAAAGAATATGTTAGCAGAAAGGATTTTTTTAAATGATCCAATTACATGCATCTATAAGAGTTACATTTTAGCTTTAAAGACACAAAAGGGCCGGGCTCCGTGTCTCAGCCTGTAATCCCAGCACTTTGGGAGGCCGAGACGAGTGGATTGCCTGAGCCCGCGGGTTCGAGACTAGCCTGGGCACTTGGTGTGCCTTGCATCTACAGTAAATAAAAAAAATTAGCTGGGCGTGGTAGCGTGCGCCTGTAGTTCCGGTTTCTTGGAAGACTGAGGCGGAAGGATTGCCTGAGCCCAACAGGTCAACACTGGGGTGATGTTAGCATGCCACTGCACTCAGCCTGGGCAACAGAGTGAGACTCCAACTCAAATAAGTAAATAAATAAACAAACAAACAAGCAAACAAATGAAATAAAGACACAAGTGGGTTGAAAGTAAAAGGATGGAAAAAAGACATACCATGCAAAAGGTAACTAAAAGGGAGCAAAGTGGCTATACTAATATCAGGTAAAATAAAATTTAAGACAAATAGAAACACAAAAGGACGTTTATAATGATAAAAGAAACAATCTATCAGCAAGACATAATAATTATACCTATATGCATCTAACAACAGAGTCTCAAAACACATAAAGCAAAAAACAATTGAAGGAAGAAATAAACAATTTTATGTCCATTCTACAGATGAGGAAATAGGTTCAACAAGGTCATGAGCCCTGCTCAGGTCTTAGAGCACTAGAGCCTTAAATAAAAATATGATTATCTGATTCCTAGCAAAATATATTTTCCTGTAATTAGCTACTCTCCATTTTCAAAACAATATATATTTGCATATTTTCCAAAAGAAGTCTTAAATATTCTACCCAAATCAGGCTCTCTGTGAGTATTGTATAATTCTATACATACTTTTATTCCATTTTGTTAGTATATAGTAAATTACATCATTTTAGTCTAATGTGAAGTTGTATGATAACAAATTGTTAATTAGTGCTTCTTGTTATGATCAACCCTTAAACAGTCCAATTCCCTCCCCAATATCTTCAGAGAAAGCTAATCATTTCAGTAGGTTCTGCCTGGTAAAATCAACATAGTTAATCTTCCTGCATAATAATTGGCTTAAAGCCAACAGAATCAAAAGAGCAAGTCTGAACAACGAAGAAAACAGGCAAGTGTAGACGAGAACAGGAGTAAACTCTCTTTTCAATACATGTCATAGAAAGTGTGTTCTTTTCCATAGGGAATGAATAATTCTGATGGGTTAAGTCACTGGTTGCTTTTCTTATTTATCTAATTATGACCTCAGACATTTTACTAAATTTCTCTAAGTCTTGATTAATTTGTTTGAAAAATAAGAGTAATTATGCCTCAGAAGGTTGTTTGGGGTTTAGCAAAAATAATATACATTGAGCACTTTACACAATATCTGACACATAACAAAAAAGCAATAAATTGTGATAATTATAATTATTATGTTAGTGAAGTGTTTTTCAAGATAAAGGTCATTGCTATGATCAGTACTGGAGTGTTAAAATAATACCTCCAAACTGAAGCTGTGTTCATTATCAATTGTGATAATATTGTATTAGAATGATAGTGTTGCCCTAGCCGAGATCGGTGGCTCAGCCTGTAATCCCGTGCCTTTGGGAGACTGAGGTGAGTGGATTGCCTGAGCCCGCAGGTTCGAGACCCGCCTGGGCAACTTGGCGAGACCTCATCTCTACAATAAATCAAAAAATTAGCCGGGCATGGTAGTGTGCGCCTGTAGTTCCAGCTATTCGGAAGACGGAGGCGGAAGGATCGCCAGAGCCCAGCAGGCGAGGCTGCGGTGGCCAGGAGTGGCCACTGCACTCCAGTCTGAGCGACAGAGTGTGACTCCAACTCAACAAAAAAAAGAATGATAGTGTTGTCTTAAATTAAGATTGGGAAGAAGATACTGGTCAGGTTGTGTAAGATGCTCATGGATAAATCACTTATATGGCAAGATGAATAAGACCATTATAATTTATTTGGACAGTATCAATTCACTCCATATAATTTGGAAAGAACACAGCCTTCCTTAAGAGACTTGATCATTCAGATACCATTGAAAGCACAGAGGCTCTCTTAGCATTAGGAAAATCACTGTAGCATAGTCAACCATTGGTGTTCACTACTGTTGTCTCTACCCCACAGTTGTCTCCACATCTTTTCTCCACTTCCTCATCTCCCTTTCACTCTTCAACTCACTCATATCTGACATCTGTCTCCCTTGTTCTTAAAGTCACCTCTTGAAGTTACCGCGGACTCCCATATTGCCAGATTTATAAACAGTTTTTAACCCTCATCTTATTTGACCTCTCAGTAACACAAAACAAAGAGCATACTTCTCATAGAAATAGTCTTTTCTTGGTCTATGTAATGCAAATTTTTATTGACTTTTTTCTTATTTATCATCTCCCTCCCTCTCATTGATGACTCTCTTTCATCTGACCTGATAAGGACTCAGACCTTTCATTCTTTTCTTCCTACCATCTAAATACCAATAACTCCAAAATTATGTCTCTAGCCCAAAATACCACACCTATATCCTCAATTCCTTACTTGACCCATTCACCTGATTATCTAAATGGTATCACAAAATTGAAGTTTCCAAAACTGAACTTTTGATGTTCTCCCCAAATTTTTCTCCTCCAGTCTCCCATTATTTTACTAAATTATACTATCACCCCACAGCACCCCCACTGCCCATTTTACTCAAGCCAAAAATCTGGACACATCTTTTTTTTTTTTTTTTGACTTGGAGTCTCACTCTGTCACCCAGACTGGAGAGCAGTGGCCGCTCCCGGCTACTGCAGCCTCGACCTGCTGGGCTCCGGCGATCCTTGCGCCTCAGCCTTCCGAGTAGCCGGAACTACAGGCATGCGCTACCACGCCCGGCTGATTTTTTGATTTATTGTAAAGATGAGGTCTCACTGCCCAGGCTTGTCTCAAACCCGCGGGCTCAGGCAATCCACTCACCTCAGCCTCCCAAAGGCACGGGATTATAGGCTGAGCCACCGAGCCCGGCACTGGGCACATCTTGATACATCTCTCTCTTATCCCCATTTTCAATATATTACTAAGATCCACTGATTTTACCTTCAAAATATCCTGAGTCCATCCAATACATTCCATTTTTTTGGCCAACAGCCCAGGCCAAGCTGTTTCAACTCTTTCACCTAGAGGAATGCAATTGTCTCCTTACAATATCTACTTTCTTACACTCTTAATCTAATCCAATCCCCTGTCTATTTTGCAGCCTATGCAGTCTTTCAAAGATAGAGAGAAAATGGCATCACTCTCCTGCCTGAAATCCTTCTATGACCTTCCATTGCTCTAAAAAGAGACTCCAATAATTCAGGGTAACCCATAAGGGCTTACACGATATGATCCGTCCATGCCAACCTCTTCAAACTCGTCTCATGCTATGCCTGCCCCACTTACTGTACACTAGCCGTCCTGGCCTTCTTTTAACTTCTTGAGCATATCACACTCTTTTCCAAATGTAAGGTCTTTATTATGCTGTTCTCTAGATTGTTGTCCATATACATCCACCTTCCACACACAAACTGTACAAACTTTTTTTTGAACTCCTATTAACCTTTCAGAAAGATCTTTTCTGATTCTATCAACTACCGAAGTTGCCTCTGAGGTCTTTATTAGAGAACCTTGTTCTTTTCCTCCATAGCACTTAACACAAATAAATTACAAATGTGTAATCATTGAAATCTGTTTTATGCCTTTGCTGTCTGGTCAAAACTAGATGTCATTTAGAGTATCCATATCTTATGTACATATTCTTTACTACATGCTTGAAATCCATCTTCCTTGGAGGTGCTATTATAAGAAAGCACACACACACATACACAGGCACAGATGCAGAAGCTTATCACTTTGGAGAACTCTTTTGAAATTCTAAAATTAGTGTGCATAACTACAGAATTCTAACTGCCATTTTAACCCAACAAAATTCAATCTTTACTAAAAATTATTTCATTCTTACAAGAAATTCGATTCAAAAAAGAGTATATAAATTCAACTACATTCAACTTCAAATTTCACTGTCAATTATGAATGAGAAATCTTTAATTGACTAAATCTAGTATATTTAAATAAGCATATATCTAGCATCTATATGTCTTCTTGGACCTCTGCTTTGTCCTTGGTTTTAATTTATTAGAATATATAGATTGACCTGTGTCAATTATTTTAAGGGAAATGGTATTAGTAACATTTTTGCCTTTAACATCTCAAATAGGAAATCCCCATTAGTGTGATAAATAATATATTTGGCAGGGAATTGGCAAGCCATCTTAATCAGAAAACTTCCTGGCTGACAATCACACAAAATTGAGACCACAAAGCATATCTTAAATGTTTCAGCACTTGGATTTTCCTAAATACTTCTTTTAAGTTCTTTCTGAACAACTTACACAAAGATCAAAACATACTAATTTTATCATTGCTAGCCAAAATCATAAAAGAACCCTATAAAGGCATATAGCTACATTTACTAACTTATAAACAACAAAATGTTCCATGGTTTTATTGAAGAGTCAATAAGATTAAAGATTCTCCCCATTTGTAAAACGAAGAGATTGAACTAGATGAAAACTAAGATATCTCCAAGCTCTAAATTTCTAATATTTTTCCTTTCAGAAAAAGTAGTGCACATTTCCTCTTCTCTCAAAAAGTAATAGTGTATGCTATTCCCATATTTCACCATATTTTGTATTTCATATTTACTAGTGTATAGTATATTAAGCTAGTATACTAGATGTAGGCTCATTATGGCCTCTCTGAGAGGTAGAAATACAAAAGACTAACCCATTACTACTTCTTGGCTTAAACAACCAGTTTGAAGGACTTTTCATCATCCCTCTATTGCCCTTTCATATTTCCTTCTCCACTCCAATTCTATTAAACATACATACACACACCCTACCACCACCACCAGGATATTCATTATTAATATAACCATTTCTAATCTATTAAGAATAACAGACAGCATCCTACAGAAGCCAGAGAGTAAACACAACCCTTCTCAACTGACCACTCAGCTAGAGCTTTTGCCCTGTGGAGTCACTTTGCCCAGATCCTTATTCACAGTCCTTGTAAATGACACTAAAAAGTAACTTAGTTAAAGTAAAACCAGATCAAAGATGCTGCTAAACAAACAAGAGATTCTAGGACTATCTATGGTCAGATCCAAACTACATCCTGCCATTTGTGCCATCAGATCCTCGTATATCACAGGTGTTCAGTGGTGGGAAAAGATGTCATGTGGAATTTATGGGAAACCCCTGTGGGAAAATCATAACACAGGCCTCTGGATTACTTAAGGAAAGTCACACAACTTGCAGTGGAAAATATATGCCTTTTGAAATGAAGTTCGTGGCATGTAACTGAGCCATCATACAAACTGATGGCCAGACTATGGGATGCCAAGTGACCATGTGGATAGAATTTTCCATATTGAGCTAAATCTTATATCCACTGACTCAGATAGCTCAGGCCTCATGTTATCCACCATTGTTACAACACCTCTGCCTCAGCTTATTACCATGGCCCAGAAGAGGAATCCCTGAAGATTTGATGACAGAGAATGAAAGTCTCAAGTTGGTTTCACAGATGGGCCTGGTTTGTATGTGGATTAAAACCACGATAACCTAAATCAGAGAAAATTATTTCAATTGGCAGAGTTTTGGACAGTATATCTGGTCATCTGCTTTGTGTAATGAAAGAAATTGTCTGAGATTAAAATATATAAAGGACGGGTAGTGGGCAAATGATCTGGCTAACTAATCAAAATCCTAGAAGAAAAAAGGTTAGGGTATCACAGATAAAGAGGTGTAGCAAAATGGAATACATTCAGCTCTCAGTATCCATGGGTTTCATATCTATGGATTCAATCAATGCAGATCAAAAAGTTCAGGAAAAAAATTCTACCAAGTTCCAAAACTCAAAACTTGAGTTTGCTATTTTGAATCCAAGCAAATAAAGTGATGTGTAGGTATTGGATATTATAAGCAATATAGAGATGACCTAATGTATACAAGAGGATGTACATAGATTATATGCAAATACTACATCATTTCATATAAAGTACTTGAGCATCTACAGATTTTGGTATCCTCAGAAGTCCTGGAACCAATCCCCCATGGATATCATCGGATGACTATGCATATATGCATAAATGGGAGTGAGCATAAAGTGAAAATCTTTGTACTGAAAGTTAATACCAATCCAAGAGCTCCCACCATGGAAGAGGCACTTAATAGCCAAGTAGATAAAATGGCTCAGCCAGCTAATGTTAGCCAACCTCTGACTTTGTCCATTCCTGTGCTGGAACAATGGACACATTAAAAAGTGGTCATGCTGACAGTAATAGAGGTCAGGCATCAGTCCAGCAACATGATGAATCTAGCTACTGCTACCTCTGAATATTCAGTCTGCCAGCAACAAAAAGCAACGCTGATCCCATGATATGACAATATTCCTCAAGGAGACTACCTAGCCACTTGATAGCAAGTTGTCTACACTAGACCCCTTCTACCCTGAAAAATCTGAGATTGATTCTGATAGAAATAGATTTTCTAGATATGGATATGTTTTTCCTGCCTACAGGGTCTTAGCCAGCATCACTATTCAAAAGTCTGCATAGGGTCTCAACATATAGAAAAGTGGGTATTGGAGTAGGTCCATGACAAAAGAATACACAAGTCATGAAATGTTCTACACCATCCAGAAGTTTTCATCCTGATAGAGTGTTACAATAACCTGGTGAAGGCATAACTGAAGCTCTAGTTCAGAGGTGATACTTTACAAAAATGGCACCACAGCCTCCAGAATGCAATATATACCATGGCTCAAAGATTTCTATATAGTGTTGTGTCCCTAGTAAGAAGGAAATCAGAAATGTAGAAAGAAGAATCCCTACTTTTGGGGGTGGGATGAATTTTTACATCCCACCCCCAAACTCTTAGCTCTACAGCATTAAAGGTCCTGGTCCCCAAAGGGGAGTACTTTTTCCAGGGAACACAGCAAAAGTCCCACTAAGCTATAAACTGTGGTTGCCCTTTGTACTTTATTATATTTGTGTCCAGGAACTAGAAAGCAAGAGGAATCACTTTCTTGACAAGGTAATTGGCCCTGATCAAGAGGCATGCTGATGTTATAGAATTGAAATATGGAGAAATTAGTATAGAGCCCAGGTATAGGCATCCCTTAGGACTCCATGAAAATTGTGAAAGCAAAGAAACAAATAACTCGAGCCCAAGTCAGGCATGGTGACAAGGTGCTTAAAATCCCCGATGTTGGAGTCTGGTTCTCACCACCTGAAGTCACCAAGAGCAGCAGAGGGTTAAATGAGAGGGCTAATCTAGATTGGATAGTGATATGGGCAGGCAATGGATATCAGTTATGACTCTGAGACCAGATTCAGCAACAGGAACTGACAGTTGTCCCACTACCACCCCCTCTTCTAAGTTTCCTCAGGAAGAGAAGCCTTATGTAATCCTGGAGGAATGCTTTCCAAATATTTATGAAAATGTGGATCTGAGCAACAAAGAGTAGACTGTTATGGACACGGAGATGCACTATCTACATTCCTCTGCAAGGAAGAATTTATTGCTCCAACTGCCCGAGTGCTGTCAGCACCTTGAGGAACTTGTCTAAACTGTAGAGTCACATTTTCTGAGGTGGTCACATCCAGCGACTGACTCAAGCATAGGTAAAAGTGTTTAGCCAATTAAGTCTAGAGAATTAGGAGCATTTTAGCTCCAGAGTTTACTGTCGGGACAACCAAGCTCTCCATCACATCTACATCACAACTCAGCTTCTCCTACTCCATCTTATGTCCATGCCTTTTCTTCCACAATTGTTGATCTCAAGAGTACTGCCTAATAAACATCCTATTCTTTAAACTCCATTTCAGAGTCTAAAAGAATTCAACTTGGTTTGGTTTTTCTGACTAAGACTCAGGACAGAAAGTCAGCCATGGGAGGCCCCAGAGTATATTAATAGCTCAGGACATTTTCATGACTTTATGGAATGCATTTCTAAATATAGTTTTAAAATAACTCTTGAGTTTGTACTTCTAGCACTATGTTAATTGAAGTGGCATGTATATACATTCTAAAGTATCTTTAGCTGATATGTATAGAAAATGTACATCATGTGTATTTAACATGTCTAAAAATTCCACAAGCAAAAATTATCTCAAAATGGATCATTGATCTGAATGTAAGAGTTAAAACTATAAAACGTCAAGAAGCATAAAAGAAATTTGTAGTGACTTTGGGTTTGACAAATATTTCTTTATATAATAAACAAATAGCATGAACAAAAAAAATCAATAAACTGGGCATCATCTAAATTTAAAACTTTTGCTCATCAAAGCACACTGTTAAAGAATGAACAAAAAAAAGAAGACACAGATTGGGAGAAAATATTTGCAAAAATTTTATTTTAAAAAGTCTTATACTTGGAATACATAAAGAACATTTTTCTTAATTTAATTTTTTTTATTTGAAAGATGTTGGGTACAATTCAGGGTTAGGCATACAAATGTTCATTATGCATGTACCCTTGTTGATGAGGTGTGTTCTCCCTCCCCTGGCACTACTGCCAATCCTTTTCCAAAAAGAACTCTTACAACTCAATAATAAGATTTTAAAAACTAATAAATATCTTAACTTAAGCAGATGCTTAGACGGTGAATATAAGCTCATAAAAATATGCTCAATATCATTAGTTATTCAGGTACTTAATTAAATAAAAATGCATTTTAAATGAAAATTATATGCAAATCAAAACTAAAAGAGATACCAACATACCACTAAAATTTCTAAAACTAGAAAGACTGCTCATACCATGCATTGATGAGGATAAAACTTTTATACAATATTCTTTTTTATTATAAAGATGTGGGGTATGATTCAGGGTTAGATATACAAATGTTGATTATGCAGCTACCCTTGTTGATGAGTTATGCCCCTCCCTCCCCTGGCAGTTTCCCTCTACAATATTCTTTTTTTTTCTTTTTTTTTTTTATTATAACGATGTGGGGTACAATTCAGGGTTAAGTATACAAACATTGATTATACAGGTACTCTTGTTGATGAGGTATGCCCCTCCCTCTCCTAGCAGTTTCCCTCAACTGTCAATCCCATCTCCACCTCCCCTTATAGTTTCTCACCACTGCCAATCCCTTTCTTATAGTACTATAATTGTTCAAGGTCCGCTTACGAGTGAGAACATATGGCACTCTGTTCTTTGTTTCTGTGATAGATCACTGCATATGATTGCCTCTAAATCCATCCAAGTCGCTGCAAAGTCCATGTGTTTGTCCTTCTTTATGACTGCATAATATTCCATTGTGTATATGTCCACATTTTTATACAATATTCTTTTAAATGTAAAATGGTGCCATCACTTTAGAAAACTGGTTGACAGTTCATTAATAAATACAACTTATCAAATTCACTCCTAGATGTTTATATAAGAGAATCTAAAAAACATTCATAAACATTTTATTCATACTAGCCCTAAATGGGAAACAACCAAATGTCTATCAATTGTTGAATAGATGAACCAATTGTGGCATATCTCTACCATGGAAGACTACCTGGCAATGAAGAGGAAGGTACCTCTGCATGCAATAATATGGCTGAATCTCAAAAAACATTGAGTTCATAGTCAATTGTCATTATATGAAATTCTAGAAAATAAAAGCTAATCAGTAGTGAGAGGAAGCAGGTGAGTGGTTTTCCCAGATTATAGGTCAAGTAGGAGAATGAATGATCACAAATGTGAAGGCGTAAGCATTCTGGGCTGATGAAAATATCCTATATCATGACATGGAGTTGTATATATCTTTCAAAAGTCATAAAACACTATTACTACACTTAAGATCTGTGAGTTATCCTACGTAAAATAAAGGTTTTTTTTTTTAAAAAAAAGAACATTTCAACTTTTTTTAAAGGAGGGACAGTAAACAAACAAAATAAAAACAAGAACTTGAACAAATATTTGTACACCCATGTTTAGCAGCTTTGCACAAGGGCCAAAATATACAAATAGGCCATGTGTTCACCAACAGATAAATGAATAAACAATGTGGTATGTATGAAACAATGAAATATGATTCAGCCTTAACAAGAAGTGAAATTCTGACACATACAACATGGATGACAGTTATGCAAAAATTATTCTAAGTGAAATACAGCAGTCACAAAAAAAGACAAATATTGCAAGGTTCTACTTATATGAGGCTCCTAGAGTAGCTAGATGCATAGAATGGTGTTTGCCAGGGGCTGGGGAGAGAGGGGAATTGGGAGTTAATGACTAATTGGGTACAGAGTTTCAAGTGGGGAAGATGAAAAAGTTCTGGAGATGGATGGTGATGGTTGGTGCACAACAATGAGATTATGCCACAGGACTATACACTTAAAAATTGTTAAAATGGTAATTTTTATGCAACATATATTGAAAAATGGAAGGGTAATAATAATATAATATAGCCGGGCTCGGTGGCTCAGCCTGTAATCCCGCCCTTTGGGAGGCTGAGATAAGTGGATTGCCTAAGCCCGCGCGTTTGGGACCCGCCTGGGCAACTTGGCGAGACCTCATCTCTACAATAAATCAAAAAATTAGCGGGGCATGGTAGTGCGCGCCTGTAGTTCCAGCTACTCGGAAGGCTGAGGCGGAAGGATCGCCAGAGCCCAGCCGGTGGAGGCTGCGGTGGCCAGGAGCAGCCACTGCACTCCAGTCTGGGCGACAGAGTGAGACTCCAACTCAAATAATAATAATAATAATAATAATAATAATAATAATATATGTGGGAAGGGAGGAGTGGACTCCTCGTGGAAATCAATGCTTTGTTATGCGTGGGGAAGGCATGGAGACCAATGTGAGCTGATTTGCATGGAATAGTAGAACAACCCTCTCTATGAAAACCAATAAGCAAAGAATCAAGGAAGTTAGAAACAGGAACTTCAAATAGTAACTGTCCTGGTCAACAGGAGCTGAACCCAAAGACCCAGAAATTAGCATCTTAATTCCGCTCCCAAAGAGTTGTTTCCATTGCCCAAATTCATGCTTTTAATGGAAGCATGAATTTCATGAGAAATTTTTGCAAAATTCACTGGTGGAAATATTGAGATTTGGTGCACTGCCCGCACGGTAATTTCCCGGTGGACTAAGAGAAAAGGGTCATTAGATTTGGGCTAACATAGCCCTGAATTCATAAGAGGAACATTGGCAAGTTGCTAAGATTCAGAGGAGATCAATAGGACACAAGAATCAGCTAAATTTGCAGGCACTGCAGCCATGGCAACAACCTTGGCAAACCCTCCACACAGACAGTAACAAGCCACTTCAAAATAACTGGGAGCTGAGCCAAGAGAGGGAACATTGAGACAAGGACTTCGTAAATCTTAAGGATAAACTCCTCCCTGCACATGAAAAACAAAGACGGCATCTAAAGCATTTCCTTTGATTTTTTCTGATCTCTCTAAATCGAAGAAGGCTGGCCCTAAAGTCTAGGGGATCAAGCCCAGTCTCTCAAAGAAAAGGACAAATTTTCCCAAAGTCCTTAACATGCAGGTCCATTAAACATCAGATCTGCCTAGAGAGACCTTAAACTCTGTGACCTGTTTTGAACAAATGACAATATTCAAAAATACCAGAAGTTTTTAGATACAGAATCAAACATAAAATTAATTCTGGGAAACCTGAATATGAGAAAAGAAATAATTTTAACTGATGAAGAATAATAAGAAAAAAAATAGTTAAAGTTGCTGGGTTGTGATAATTGCTGAACCAAGAGAGTTAAGAAAGTTTCCCTGGGGTGGTATCTCCTTTCCATAAGTATGTCATTGCAAGGGATTTATTGCAATTTTAGGAAAGGTAAGAGTTTCTTCTCAAAAGGTTAAAGAGTAAAAGTCCAACCACTGGACATGCCAAAAGGGAATCTTTAGAGCAACCCTGTATCACCTCAAATGCAAATACGAAATACTACCAAGTTTCAATAGAAGTACATCAAATAATAGAATAGGGATGCTGAAGGAACTGAGGGAGAAAACCCATACACAACTAACCCCTTTAACTCCCTGATTTGACTAGTCCAAATACAGATGGACATTAAGCAAGCCTTTTAATAATCTGTGGTCATTTATGTAGCAAATGCACTCTTCTAGATCTCTGTTAAGTTTGGTCATCAGTGTATCTTGCCTTCTTTTGGCCAGAATTATATCTCTATTGTCCTGTAACAGGGATAGACTCTCCAGCACTGTGCTGTAATTTAATAAGGAATAATTCCAACAGAGCCCGTGGCCCTAATTCAAAAAGAAATTTATTCGTTTCATAGATGCCATGTTGATCAGCAGTCAGAAATAATTATACCTGAGTCTCTCTGTCTTTCCTCATTAGTTTGGTTACTAAAAATGATTATACAATTTAACAAGAAAAAAAAATTCAAGGGCCCTTCACCAAACAACTTTTCTGGGAGTACTGTTATTTAGAACAAATAAATTAGGTGCTGAATGAGACCAAAAAAATTACCCTTGAAACCCACTTCACTAAACAGGATGCAAAGATATTAAGCACCATGTATGGATGTTGACACATCTGGATATTAGGCTGCAATCTCATCTCACTGCTAGCTTGTACAGCGTCCTGAACAACAAGGTGCCTTCAAGTTTATACAGGCAGTTTTCTGACCTTTCTGCCATTGATATGGAATCATCGGCAATTCCCCAAGCAAATGACAAGGCTACCGAGTCTGCCAAATAGTGTGCTTATTTTCAAAGTCACTTGCCAGTCACTTATTGCGCCACAGTCAAAACAGCAATTCATAGAAAGAACACCATGCCCCTTTGTCGCCATCATTAATTGGATTCTGACACCTGGTTACTTTTAAAGAGGAATGAGCAGGCCGGGCTCAGTGGCTCAAGCCTGTAATCCCAGCACCTTGGGAAGCCAAGATGAGAAGATTGCCTGAGACAGGGGTTCCAGACCAGCCTGGCAACTTGGCGAGATCTCATCTCTACGATCAATTAAAAAATTAGCTGGGCGTGGTAGTTCACACCTGTAGTTCCAGCTACTTGGAAGGCTGAGGCAGAAGGATCACCTGAGCCCAGCAGGTCGAGGCTGCGGTGGCTGTGAGCGTGCCCTGCACTCCAGCTTGAGCAACAGAGTGAGACTCCAACTCCAAAAGAAGATAAGAGGAATGAGCAAATTAGATTGTCAAATGAAAAAAGTACAATCCCTAGAGAGTGATGCCTATCTCCAAAAACGTGTTCAGCTGTCACAGGTTGTGCTGCATTCATGGACACCAACCCTTGGCAAGGGCACCCTTACTGATTCTCAATGCACATGACTTCTTCCAAAAAAAAGAGCTGTTCTTGACCTCTGCACTTATCCCTCAAGACCATTATTTTCAAACAGTATAAGGTGTAGCCACCTAAATCCCAGTTTCAAGGCAAACAAAATGATTAGAGGTAGAATCCTGCTCAGAAAACAAAATTTTCTCAATAGTTGCTCCTTTCACAGCACCACTTCCTATAACTCACTCCCTGTGGCAAATGTGATGAAGTAGCAGTTTGGCCGATAACGATGCTAGAACTTCAGGCATACTTGGATATACATATCCACTGCCACAAAGAGATCTGAGGCAATATAAAATGATAAGTCCTGAATCCTCCTTCATTAAAGCACTAGAGAGAAAGTAGTAGAGCTGATTTATTGACTTAATTGACACAAAGAGTATATGGTTTATTGGGGGGGAATTGATTAGTTAGAAAAAAGAAAACACATCGTTCTAAAATTGTTTTTTTTAATATTTTCACCATGTTGGGGAAAAACTTGTTGGCAAAACAAAGACAGGTATTTGTTTCTGTGCGGCAGATATGTTAAAATAAATATTTAAGCTACCTTTTACCAAATGGGTGGAAAGATACATGCAACCACCTAGAAGCCAAAACATAATGGGAGATTTATAAGACTAGGAACCAGGAAATACTGATTATTTTGTCAAAAACACACAACGGAACTTTAATTTAAAACCCAGAAATCTTTTAGAACTAAGAGGCCTTTGGTTATCTTTCTCTTTTTCTTTTATCTTTATCTTTTCTTAGCAGAGTTCTGTAATCCTTCTACCCCGTTGATGGATATTATTATGTAAGACTAGGATACAACTTCGTTATACCCAGCTTGTCCCAGTCAACTGCAGTTTGGGGGCCTGAATGGAAGATTGCTTACTTTGATGAGAAGCATGACTACTTTCAGCATATATGGAAACCTTCAACAAACTGTCATGACTGTTTGGTTACAGCCTCCAGAAGCTCTATATGATGAAGAGCCAACATATCAAAGTATTAATAATATCCAATCGTACTTTAAACAGCATCTATAGGTAATGTCTGGGACATAGGAGAAACACTAAACCAGGAAAAAGATCAATTTATTCTAACAACTAGAGAAGCTAAACCATGTTAATGAAAATTGATTTGAACACATTCTAAACAATCTCTGGATGATTAATGTGTCAATATGATTTTTAAAATACTAGAATACTTTCAGCAATATGATAATGTAAATGAAATGTTTCTATTTACTGGGTAGAATATTCAATAAACACATGTTGTCACAAATCCAAGGCAACATGCATGCTTCATGGAATTGAAACATTACATTACAGCCTGATGAGGTCTCTAGGGAAGCAATATGTCGGATATGAAGCAGGGTGAGCCATTAAGAGTCTTGCTAGGTTTAATCAGCTTTGGAGTTATACTCAGATTACCCTGACATTATCCAAACATTGAAAATCTTGTGACATATGGAATTTTGGTTAAGCTACGATAGAATTATATTCACATGCCTGATTCCTATGGGAAATACTCAATTCTGCCAGAGAGACAGGTGAGGTGATATGCTGACATTACCAGTCAGCTTAACAACAAGCTCTCATAATTCAGCCCTAAAGGACCCATTATATGTAATACATTAACTTATCTTCTATACAATGAAATGGTACCAGATATGTTCCCTGGAAGAATTAAGAAAATAGTCACTTACATTATTTTCTACGGAGCTTAAGTCTCTTGTAAAACTCCAGTTGAGAAGAGCCAGCCAGTCAACATCTGGCAACTTTACTGAGTCTGACTGTGCAAAAATTTGTTTATAGCCCCAAACTAAAGTTATGTTGAAGAGAAAATAACCACAAGAACAATGAAAATTGCTCTGACATGCTTTTTTAAAAAGTGGAAAGCAGTGTTTTAAAATAAATTATGTTGCACACTTTGTAAGTGTATAGTAGAAGACAAATTGGTTCTAGGTATGCACTTATTATATTAGAGAACAGAGGAAGCTCACATCTCAGTGCCCCAGATGAGAAAAAGAAAAAAAATTTGGTTTAATGTCATTATTATCAGTCATCTCAGTTATAAAGGAAAGTGTTAGGTCACTTCATGAAGGCAGAGAAGTTACCAGGCCACAGTTATGGGGCATGACCAAGAGTGCTTTTCATTTCAGCGACAATTTTAAGGCTAGGATCGGAGATGAAGGGATATTGCCTCTATTGCTTAAAGTCTATAAATAAAAGCATGAACCCCAGCAAATAACTAAGAACATTTGGGTCCTATCTGGTTGATAATAAAAGTTCCCTTGAATTAATAAATGTATTAGTTATTTATTCCTTTGCAACATGTTGCTATATGCGTAATGGCTTAAAACATTATGCACTGATTATCTCACTGCTTCTCTCAGGAGCTCAAGCAGGGT
Source organism: Carlito syrichta (assembly GCF_000164805.1). Lineage (NCBI taxonomy): Eukaryota > Metazoa > Chordata > Mammalia > Primates > Tarsiidae > Carlito > Carlito syrichta. The sequence continues at coordinate 83,301 of NW_007011860.1, forward strand.
TTAGCTGGGCCCTCAGCTCAGGGTTTCACAGGACTGCAATCAGCAGACTGCATTCTTATCTTGAGGTTTGACTGGTGAAGAAACCAAGCTCACTTGGGTTGCCAGCAAAAAAATTCTTAAAGTTATAGGACCGAGGACACCAGCTCCCGGCTGGCTATTGGCAGAAGACTGTTCTCAGCTCTCAGAGGCCACCTGCAGTTTGCTGGCACTCAGGCTTTCTCCCATCATGGCTGCTTGCTTCATCAATTCAGCAATGAGAGTGTCTAGAGCAAATCTGCTAGCAACACAAGTCTTACGCAGCATTATCACAGGCATGGCATCCTTCATCTTTGCCATATTCTATTTCTAGAAATAAGTCACAGGTGCCCCACAGGGAATCGCACAAAAGCATGAGCACCAAAAGACAGGGATCAGGAGACCACCTTAGAATCTGTACACTGCAGTCAACTGCTGTCTGTCAATAATTCATGTCCCTTTCACATGAAAAATAATCCACTCTCTCCCAAAGTTCCCAAATTCTTCAACCTCTTAGCAACATCTCAAAGTCCAAAATGTCATTATCTAAATCAGGTGGAGCATGCACATAGAGAATGAATTAATAGACTTAGGTGGCTCCAAAGGGTAGAAGGGTGGGAGGGGACAAGGGATGAGAAATTACTTAATGGGTACAATGTACACTACTTGGGTAATGACTACTCTAAAAGCCCAGACTTCGCTACTACACAATAGATCCATTGAAAAAAACTGTACTTGTACCGCCTACATCTATTTTATAAATTTTATTAAAAAAATAAATCAGTTGTAAGTATGGATGAGACTCCAGGGGTGTAACTAGTTAAGTATAACTTCTAGAGCACCATTTCTCTCCATCTATACACCTGTTAAACTAAAAAGACAAGTTTTATATCCCCAATACACCCAACACCTGTGGAATTAGCATTAGATAAAAGCTATTGACATTCCTATTCAGAAGGGGGGGAAAATGGAAGGCACAAGGAATTATTTATTTATAGCAATTCTAAAATTGGCCAGACTAATATTAATAGTTCCTTTATTAGGTTTCAAGACTGGGAAATAATCTTCCATGGGTCTCCCTGTTTGTCTGCCCTACTTTTTTTAGTTATGGTTTTAACTTTTTTTTTTTTAACTTTTAATTATTTTATTTTAAAGATGTGACATACCATTCAAGGTTAGGTATACAAATGTTCATTATGCAGGTACCATAGTTGATGAGGTGTAGCCCCGCTTCCCCAGGAAGATTCCCACTACTGCCAATCTCGCCTCCCCGCCCCTCCTCAACTTTGGGTTGGATTTCCCTCGTTGGTAGCACAAGTGGACCAAAAGTTCGAAACCTCACAGATTTCTTTATTCCTACCATCTCAGGAGAGAACTTATCTTCCCTTAGAGTTTCGCCAAGCATCCCAGGGAGGGCTTTGCTTGGCATGCTTGGATTACATGCCAATTCTTAACTTACATATTGTGACCAAGATGATATGTAGGATTGGTCAACCTGGGCCATGTATCTATTTCTAGAATTTAGGTTAGAATTAGCCACAGTGGAACTAAACAAAATTTAAAATCCCACCATCTGTCCACTACAGTGTTTACTGGTACAACACAGAAAATGTTATGATATTGCAATACTAGGGAGAGATTTTCAGAATTGACTCCAAACAACCAAAATGCCATTTATGTGCAACTAATTTTCTAATTTCTACATTTCCATTTCAATTACTTCACTACCTCATAAATAATTAGTATTCTCATTTCCTCATCACACATCTGCAATGTGTTGGTGTCACCCCACTTTGCTCCCCAGCCAAACAGAAAGAGCAAAGTCAGACCAGCTCTACAAAGCATTCCCACTAGAAGAGGGACATTCAGTGCAAATAATTGATTTGAAGGAAGCAAAACTCCTCCACCTCAAGCAGTGTTTAAAGTGAATTTTAAATATTCATGGATGCAAAAACAGGACGTCTGCCACTTGGACCTTGAATTAGAAAGCAATATCCTGCTACAGAGTCTCACAGAACACATCAACACATTAGTATATACTGAAAAGAATAAGCAGAGTTAGGACAATGGAAACATAAGGGTCACAACTAGAACAGAGTGTGTTCCCTTAGCTATACTGGTTATATTTCAAGCTACTATTGGAAACCCATCACTTGGTTACAAGCAATTTATTATTAAACTGGTGCACATCCAAGTGAAAATATAAATATTTCTCTTTCCAGAGTTTTAATTTAATTGTTCTCTTTTTTTTTTTTTGGTCCTAAGTCCCAAAAAAGAAAGTACTACTATTGGTAAGATGCTTGGTGAATCTCACCTCAGTATTATAATAAGACTCTAGTACTAGGGAAAACTAGTAGCTTCCTTTATAGAAAACTACTTGAACAAGTTTGGAGAGCCAATGTGCTATATATGCATATTTCATATAAACATGAAAAGGTCTACCCTGTCATTAAAGAGTCTATGGAAAAATTTTACCAATAATTTCTTGGTCATTAGTATCTTTGAAGGTATCAGTGGGATGTACTAAAAATGTACAAAAATTCAGCTTTCTTGAAGAGAAAAGGAGCATTTACTGTACACAGTGTTAAAAAGATAAACTGGGTCAGTTAGCCTCTTGTATCTGTGGTAGGCAGAAGTCTAAAACAGCCCTCTGAGAGTTTCTGGGTTAATACCCAAAACTGTGAACATGATGAAATATTATACCTGGGATTACGACAATGGAGACTTTGCAGATATAATCATGCTTACCAATCAGTTGAGTTTCAGTTCATCAAAAGGGAGATTACCCAGATGGCCCCAATCAAATCATGTGTGTCCTATAAAAATAGAGCGTTTTCTCTGGCTGGTAGCAGAAGAAGTCAGAAAATCAAAACCTGAGAAATAATGTGAGCCGGCTCCAGAAGAAGAAAGCAGTCTCTAGGTGATAATCAGCAAGGAAGTTAGGACTTCAGACATACAGTTGCAAGGATCTGCATTTTGCCAACAGCATGAATAATCTTAGAAAGGGATTCTTCCCCAGAGCTTCCAGATAAGGACCCAACCCAATTGATAACTTGATTTTAGAGTCTCTGAGCAGAAAACACAGACAAGCCTTAATGGCCCCTGACAACAGAGCTGTGAGATTATAAATGGGCATTGTTTTAAGCATCTAAATTTGTGATAATTTGCTACATAGTAATAGAAAACTAATACAATCCCAAATACGTACTTCTATAACTGTGAGTATACATAACTGATGCTTATGTTAGAAAAGATTAAATCATACTCGGAACTCTGTCTTTAAAAAAACAAGATAGTCAACCAAAGATGTAATATATTTTAGGATAATTTGTATTTTAAAAACTTCCACTTAAAATTTTTTAAAAGACTTAGTATGCAAATGTATGCCAAAGCAATTCAGAAGTATCTCTTATGAAAAACATAGCTTAATTCTCTCTGAGGCCATACTTTTTTAATTTAGTCTAAGAGTTGATTGTCAGAATCTTGAAATCAGGATTAGTTTGGACTAAATATCTCTGTCTGCCCCCAAATTATTTCTGCTAGTGGAAACAGTAGGTATCGAGCACATAGAAGTTATTTAATGTACTAATTAATTCTCACCAAGAATATATGATAACTTTTTAAATTTTATCATTAGAAATTATGTACTTTGAGTCTTCGGATAATATTATTGCATTCAACATCATTTCATTATAACATTGATGAGAAAAATAAATTTATTCCTAGCCAAATTAGGAATAAATTTATTCCAAGTCAAACTCCAGGAGTTTGCAAATTCTCCCCATGTCTGCAAGAGTTTTTATCCTAGTACCCTGGTTTTCACCCACAGATTAATTTTGGCATGTCTAAAAGGCCCCAGTCTGAGAGAGATTGTGTATGTGTGTATGACTGAGTTCTGCAATGGAATGGCAGCTTGGCCAGGACTGCTGGTACCTGGAGTTGCCAGGAAAGGTTCCAACTACTCGTCACCCTTAACCGAAATAAGCAGGTTAGTAAATGAATCAATAAAGGAATACAAATCATTATCAAACAAAAATGTATCAGGTATATGATAATCCCACAAATGCAAGACAATAAACAATGAGCAATGAGATATGAAAGTGTTCAGGGAGCTGCCATATTTGTTTATGCTGCATGATGATAAGAGGCACTCCTTACAATTTTCACATTATAAACATATATGCCTTGATTTAACCCACCACCACTATGACCATTATCACTCACTGATTCACCAAAAATTGGGTAAATAGTTATCTTTCTTGTTCTTAATTCATCTTTTTAAATGTATGTAAAGCTTACATTTAATTCAATGTTTAATATTAGAAGTGTTTTGCATCTTTGATGTGGCTGTTGATCATATAAATTGGATTACTCTTGTCATACTCAACTAAAACAGAGTCAAGAGGCCAGGGAGAAAATGCACTCAGAGTATATAACATTGCTCCCAGAATGTAATTCTCCACAAATCTGGCTGCTGAAACTGCCTACTGCAACCTGAAACCAGTTTTATCTAATGACTACTGAAAGAATCCACTGCAATAAGTCCAGTTTTAACCACCACACTCACTCACCAAATCAGAACTTCTCACCTCCCAAAACTTTACTAGTGCCAATAAATTTCTCTCAAAATGATAGGTAATATTTTCCCCAATCTTCTTTGTTCTTTAGACATACTGGAGACCACTCAGTATGTGCATATGCCCCAGACTACAATTTTTGCCTCCCAAACACTGTAAGACATTAAATTTGGAGACTCGTCTCTACATTTTATTTTGACTTTGGCATGAGTTAGAAGTTTGGTGATGTTTTTGTGACCAGAAGTACGTCATAGGAATTTAACTCTTGTGTATATCAATTAGTGCACAGTAAAATTGGTTTCATAATATGCCATTTCACTTAAAGTTGTGTTTGTAACACAACTATTAGGTAACATTAAGTGAGAACTTACTGTATTTGTTGCCATAAAAACATATCTATTGATTCCAGACTTTTGATATAGTCAAATATTTCTGACAATTAGCTCATTCTAAAACTGAAAATTTACATAAACTGCATTATTAATGTAAGTGATAGCCTGAATGGATTTCTTACTTTTACATATTAAGTTTATGATAGAACTATAATCTCACAAATGTTTGATAGATTTAAATTCCATAATTGTTTTGACCTTGCATTTGTCTGAAAGCCAAACTCTTTAAAATTGACAGACTAAGAGTTCTCTCTACCACCTTGTGTTCATAGTTCTCTTATCATTGCAGAAAAAGTAGAGAAGTTTGGCAATACTGCAATCAAGAAAGAATGAAAAATGTAAGTTAATATATGATTACTAATAGAACTTTTAAAAATGAAGACAGCAGGGCATGGTGGCTCATGCCTGTAATCCCAGCACTTTACAAAGTGGAGGCAAGAGGATTGCCTGAGACCAGGGTTCGAGACCAGCCTGGGCAACATAGCAAGATCTCGTTTCTGCAATAAATTAAAAAAATTAGCCTGTGTGTTGTGGCATGCACCTGTCATTCCAGCTACTTGGAAGCCTGAAGAGGAAGGATTGCCTGGGCCCAAAAGGTAAAGGATGTGGTAGCCACAAGCGTGCCACTGAATTCCAGCCTGGGCAACAGAGTGAGATTCTGACTCTGACTCAAAAAAAACAAAGAAGAAAAAGGGATAATTGATGAGTGAAGTTACTCCATAGCACCCTGAGAATAATAAATTGGTGCTTTTAAAAATATGAATTGATAATAAAACAAATTATTCTTATTTCTCCATATGTGAATGAATTAACATGTTCACATACCACTTCCATTTAGTAGTATCAAGTAAAATCTCTTTGGGTATCTAACAGATCATTTCTTCAAATACTGCAAATTTAGGAGATGCAAATTTTTTTCAGACATAGAAATGCCCATATACAAATATAAGATTTTAAAATATAGTGACTGCCTAGTTTTCTGAAACTTGTAAAACTATTGCTTCAATCACATTTTATATCTCAAATCTACAAATATCACACCAAAAAAGTCAGACATATATTCCTATTATATCTCAAAAAAACTTTTTGATTAGATAATAATATTCATTTGGGGCTATCTTTGATCAATGTACTTTCTCTTTAAATTTATATGATTTCCTCCATAATTATAAGTGTAGACACCGGGGTCATTTTGCAAAAGACTTGAAATGTTTGCTTAATGTTTGAATTAGGACATGTACTGTAACTATGACTGTCAAGCATTAAACCAAAAACAGTTTTTACTCTTTAATTTATAAATAAAAGTAAAAACAAGAGCTATTTTATTCTAAAGATTATTAAAGTACTACTGCTAAACCATTTTTTCCTATTTTTCACATTCATAAAACCAAGAAGTGTTAGCTAAAACATATTCCTCTCTGTCTCTCCCATATACACACCCAAGTTCACACGCAACTCTTCACATACACATGTTCACATGTAGCATTATCAGTCATATATCTCAATGTCCAAGAATGGAAGGGGAATAAAAGAAAGAAAAAGATAATAAAGACTATGCTGAACCCTCTTCCCTTATTCTACACATAAGCACTAATTTATATAAGTAATGAGAGGATGAAATCATAGGAATAACAAGATAGCATTAAAACAACAGTCTTGCCATTCAAAGTGTGCTTCAAGGGCCAGTAACATCAAGTATTAATGAAAGATGCCAAACTCTGTGAAATATTTAAGATTAATTCTGAGCCAAATGTGAGTGACCTAGGCTTGTGGCACCATCCCAAGAGGTCCTAAGAACATGTGCCCAAGGTGGTTGAATTGTAGTTGGTTATATACAATTTTAGGGGACAAAAGTTACAAAAACAATAAATCAATACATGTGAGATTCACATTTGTTCAGCCAGGAAGGTAGGACATCTCTACACGAGGACCTGTAGGTCATGGATGGATTCAAAGATTTCCTGATTGGCAATTGGTACCAAGAGTTAGACTTTAAGGAATTTTGAAATCAATAAAAGTAATGCTGAGTTGAGATAAGGGATAGTTTGAGGAAATCAAATGTTTTAATATGTAAATGAAACTTTATAGATGCTATCCCTAACAGAGACTAGATGGTAAGTATCTAGCTCCTCTGGGGATCCCCAGGAAGGGGATTCTATACAGATGCAAATTTCCCCAAGAGATGGCTTTGCAGCACCATAAAATATTTTTGATTCCCTTCTTTATCTGTCATGTGACATTATGCCAGAGTCAGCTTGGAAAGTAAGTCACATTATATAGGGTTAATAAAAATTCAATTGATGAGACTGTAGGGCATGATTCTCTAGGATCTTTACTTCAGAATTTGGCAAGCGAGAAAGAAAAAGGTCAGTTTAGTCCTCACAAGCATCATCTAGGATAATGTAGAAATGCAAAATCCCAGAACTACAATTTAGCAGATCCATTCTCTAAAAAGATCTCCCAGGTGATTTCTGAGTACATTAACATTTGTGGGTTCGAGGCCTGCCTGGGCAACTTGGCGAGACCTCGTCTCTACAATAAATCAAAAAAACTAGCCGGGCGTGGTAGCACGCGCCTGTAGTTCCAGCTACCTGGAAGGCTGAGGCGGAAGGATCACCGGAGCCCAGCAGGTCGAGGCTGCGGTGGCCGGGAGTAGCCACTGCACTCCAATCTGGGCGACAGAATGAGACTCCAACTCAAAAAAAAATTTTTTTTGAGAAACACTCCTCTAGACTAGCAGTTCTCAAAGTGTGGTCAATATCTCCTGAGAAGCTGTTAGAAATACAAATTTCGGACGCCCCCCCCCCCAAACTCCCACATATCAGAAACTTTGAGAGTAGAACACAGCAGTCTCTGTGGTTGGTAAAAGGTAGCAGCTACTCTCATTATCATTACCAAACCCCCAATCATGATTGCTACTTCTGAGGGTGGTGGCACTGACAACTGATGGGTTGCAACAATAAAACCTCAAAAGAACCTTTATGAATCTAGCTTTCTAAACTTATCTGTGTCACTCTCCTAATTGCTCACTGGGTTCCCTCCACATAGCTATTTCTTACCCTAGGGACCCCAGACTTACGGTTTCCTCTCCCTAGAAGGCTCTCACCACCCGCTCTTGAACTGACTAGGCCCTTATCATTCTTTGGTTTTTGTGTTTTTGTGTTTGTTTTTTTTGAGTTGGAGTCTCACTCTGTCGCCCAGACTAGACTGCAGTGGCCGCTCCCGGCCACCGCAACCTCGCCTGCTGGGCTCCAGCGATCCTTCCACCTCAGCCTTCTGAGTAGCTGGAATTACAGGCATGCGCTACCACGCCCGGCTGATTTTTTTATTTATTGTAGAGATGAGGTCTTGCTGCCCAGGCGGGTCTCGAACCCGCGGGCTCAGGCAATTCACTCACCTCAGCCTCCCAAAGGCAAGGCGTGGGATTACAGGCTGAGCCACCAAGTCCAGCTGCCCTTATTATTCTTTAGGGCCCATCAGCAATGTCAGCTCCTTAGAGAAGCCTCTCTGACCAATGCTAAATTTGTACTCTCGTTTTTTCTGTGTCTGAACCTTGTTTTCTTCATAGAACACATCACAATTTACAATTAAGGTAGTTGTTAAGTTTACATGTTTACTATGTGTCTTTCCTACCAGACATTAAGCTCCACCATGCAGGGCCTGCCTCTGTCTTGACCACCACATTTCCCTTAGTGCCTAAAACAGCATCTGGTATATAAATCTTTAGTGAATGTCTGCTGAATAAATGACTAAACAGGAGATATAATGGAAAGCCTACCAAACTCAGATAGGTAGATAGGGCCTTACCATTGGCACAAAGGCTAATTTTTTCTATGTTCATACTGGGTGAAAGAAATGATCTTTGCCACAATGAATCAAGAAAATAGGTAAATATAAGCTGGCTATAATATTTGATCATTTTCAACATTAGAAGTTCTCTAAATACCAAAGTCTTTATCTAGGCACTTAGAATGTTGTCATATTTTAAATATGTTATGTTATCTGAAAAGCAACGCAACCAAACATAAAATAAAATGTTTAATTCCCTTTTGAATGTGTGTTGAATTCAGTACAAATCAATGGAGCATTTTTCTAGGCCAAAAGGAACTAATGTTACATTTAGAAGGCAACTGACTGCATAAAAATATAATCTACACTATATTTTTAAAAATAAATTCAAGATTTTATTCTATGGTTAAGGCGGTGTAATAATGTCTTTTTTACAGCCCAGGACACCACAATAAAGTAATGGCACAATAAAGGAACTTTTGACGTTTTTTTACTCTTTGTATTATCTTCATATCCCAGTAAAAAATAAACTCTTTAATAAATAAATATATATAATAAATATTTTCAAATTGAAAATTTATAAATAGGTCCATTATTTTTAAAAAATGTTCTGTCTTGGTGTGGTATGTGTCATAGTCCACATTTTGCCCAGGTTTTTTGGTTTTTTGTTTTTGTTTTTTTACATACAATGCCATAACTTGGGAAATTCTACAAGGTTCTCAGAATTTATGTAGCAATAATCTTGGCCAAGTATGTCAATCCATTTCTTCAACATGAAGTATCTATTTTTAATGTAACTTTTAAAGTAAACATAATCCAGAGAAGTTAGGCACCAGCAGCAAACTTGGAGGGTTCTTGTTATTTGCAGATTAACAAATTTTCAGCTTCAATCTACAGATGAGGACTGAGCCAATGTACCTAAGGGAACATAATCCACTTATAAAGAGTGATCTTGATCTACTTCAAGTCAAATTTCTTTTGTTTTTGTATCAGTAGTCGTCCCAAATCCGATATCCCAGTAGAAAGTAGATTCTGCAGTATTATGGATATCTTCTTGAGTTATTATTTTATGATGGGAACTGTGATCAGAAGGAATGGATGAAGTTTGGTTCTTCTATAAAGTCATTATCACACTTCAAGTGTACATCAGTAGATCCTTGTACAATTCTGGGACCCTTTCTGGATCCACAGGTCTGGGTAAGAAATGTGTAAATTTCTGATGTCTTTTGGACCTGGCGCCATCTCTTGGAGTTCCATCTTTGTTAAGTGCCACAAAATACCTGCGGCCAGTATCTCCATGTTTATATATGTTGGATGAATAGGTATTATACCAATTCTCTTCAAATTGCTCCCTAAAGATGCATTCAGAAGTCAGTTTCTCCTTTAAAAGAGAGAAGATAACTACCATTAAAAAAATTGCCTTTGATATACTTTCCTCACTAGTTTCAACTCTATATTTTTATTTACTTGCTGATAACTATATTATTGTCAAAGAAGGAAAAAGGTTAAATTGTTTTTGCTCTGTTTAGTTTTAGTTCAAACAGTATCTATAATTCTTCCTCATAGATGACTTTATTCAGCAGTAAAGTACAAAGAATTTTAAGTCAAATGTCAATTCCCAATTTTATTTTCAATACTTAATAAAGATTCTGAATTTTCTTAGGCTATATGCTATCCTGATCTCACCATCACCACTAAGCAGGCCCGTAGTTTATCTTGTTCCATCATTAGATGCCAAGATTCAACATATTAAGCCTTTACTATCATCTTGGAAAATCTCAAAATCTTGCTAAGATCCAAATTGTGAATTCAAGATTATTACTCCAAATCATGTACCTTCTATTTATGAATTAATTCACTGTGTTGTTATACATTCCCCTAACTTTTATCTGGATCTCCTACTATTAAGGTAAATATGGTAAAAGTTCTCTGATTTCTCATGTTTTCAAAATGGACTGTATGCTGTCCTAAAGGATATACTACATTTACTTCTTTAATTCAATGCATTATGAAGATTATATGCATGACTTTTTTCTATTATAATTCTATTGTAATTCTATTCTTATGATTATTACACACTGCATGTCATTTCTTTGTTTGTAGTGACAGAAAACCTGAAAAGAACAAGTTTCACCCTCACAAAGAACTGGTATTAGTGTATTTACTGAAATGTCATAACCAAATTTTCTCAGTGTATATTAAGATTCAAGCAGAATATGGTGATCGCAATTGAGATAATTCCATCTGCTAAATCATAAAATTTAAATTTTCTATGGAAATAGTTACAAAATATTCAAATTTAAGGAGGGATTTCATATGAGAAGAATGGAGACTGGCACACACTTGCACCTTACCAATTATTTAAAAGTATATAGGCAACGGTGAACAAATGAAAAATGTTAGCAGGCTGGGCACGGTCGCTCAGCCTGTAACCGCAGCATGTTGGGAGGCCAAGGCGAGGGGATTGTCTGAGTCCAGGAGTTTGAGACCAGCCTGGGCAACTTGGTGAGACCTCGTCTCTAAAATAAATCACAAAAAAACTAGCCAGGCATAGTGTCATGTGTCTGTAGTTCCACCTACTTGGAAGGTTGAGACGGAAGGCTCACCTAAGCCCAGCAGGTTGAGGCTGCAGTAGCCGTGAGCATGCCACAGCACTCCAGCCTGGGTGACAAGAGTGAGACTTCAACTCAAAAAAAAAAAAGAAAGAAAGAAAGAAAGAAAGAAAGAAAAATTTTAGCAGTGAAAGAAAAAAATCTATATTACATAGCAGAGTGAGTTTTATATTGTCTTATTACTCTAATTCTTGTGTTGTTCTGCATCTTTGTTCTTAAAAAAAAATTATACCGATGAAATATTAACCTGAAAAGTATACTTTAAACTTCTTACTCAAACATTTATTGTAGACTCACAAATGTTCACTTTTACTTAGTGGCAAGTTAAAAATTGCCCAATACAACTTTGAGTGGGCCCAAGGCTACTATAATTATCAAGACTACAGGCATGGTAGAACTAGTGTAGTTGTCATTGTCTGTTGTTGCTGGAAGTATCCTAAGATTTCATTCACTCATTTCCTACATGCAAAGGTCAGCAAGTAAGTGATATTTCATATTAGCTATGGGAGATGATAATGGGTAGAGAAAATTTACATTAAATAAGTGTAAAGGTCAAAGGCTCTAACACTGCATGAAAAAAAAAATTCACCCATTTTTCTGTCTCTAGTAGGAATGACCAAAATATGGAGGAAACTAGAAAGATACCGGATAATAAGTAGGAAGAGCTGGAGGCAAGAAAAAAAAATACTCAAGTTACAATAATGCCCAGACACATGGAAATTTAGTAAGATATAGATTTCTAATTTCTACATAAGTATTTTCTTTAAGAAAATTTTTTTATTATAAAGATATGGGGTACAATTCAGGGTTATACAAATGTTGATTATGCAGGTACCCTTGTTGACAAGGTACAGCCCTCCCTTCCCTAGCAGTTTCCCTCAATTGCCAATCCCACTACAGCTCCCCTGACAGTTTCCCACTACCGCCAATCCCTTTCTTATAGTATTATAATTGCTCAAGTTCCACTTATGATTGAGAATATATGGTGCTCTGTTCTTTGTTTCTGTAATAGATCACTGAGTATGGTCAACCCTAATTTCTACATAAGTATTTTCTATATACTTCTTCCGACAGACATTATTAGTAGGCATTTTAACTACAAAATTGATAGTTATAATTTCAAGAGTTAAAATACTATAAAAAAATAATAATACATACTGATCCATAGAGTTCTCCTTTGTCATTCATTCCGAGGTAAAGACCACTGTCCACACCTCTAATACTGACCAGTCCCACAGCCACACTGATGAATTCCAGGATACCTGAAATCATAAACAAATTTATAAAAATATAATGATTTTTATGTATCAATAAACATATGACTAGTGAAAATCTTCCAAATAGTATAGTATTAATAGACCAATATTGCTAAATATAATGATTATGTGAAAGTCACTTATAAACTGAAAAATGCTATGCAATTGCTTTATTACTCCCATTTTACAGATGAAAAAAGACGAAAAAGAAAAAAAATTGTTCATTGTGGTGTAATGCTAAAGCTGCAAAACTTCAAGCCAGACTGACCTGGGTTTAAATTCTAGTTGGGTAACTTGCTAACTAGGCTGAGTAGGAAAATCATTTGTCTTCTTTGAACTTCAATTTCCTCATATGCAAAATGAATGAGACGTCTTTTACAGAAGAGTGATGAGGATTGACACATTTAGTCATTCAACAAATGAAAACTTTTATTATCATAAATTAGTATATAATAGAGGTGTTCTTAGTTCTCCCTGATTCTGTTCATCACAACCATTTTCTATTAATTGTTTTGCTTTTGTTTACAATAGGTTTAAAGGTATCTTATAGTTTATAAAGGACTCTACTTATATTTTTTCATCTGGTTCTAAAAAACAACTCCTTAAGATAGGTAGGGGAGATATTTATTATCCCGATTTTACATATAAAGAAAGTCTTACTGATGTGCCTAATGGACATGACATTTGTAATTGATAGGTCTGATACCTGAACTTGCATTCAGATCTCTAATCCAATGTTTCTACCTCAGAACACTGTTTCTTGAGGACAATACAGCAATTTCAAGACTTCATATGATATGCTATGTCTTCTGTTACATAACGTTTTTGTTTGTTTTGTTTTGTTTTTGAATTGGAGTCTTACTCTGTTGCCCAGACTGGAG
>NW_007011861.1:0-22489 GCF_000164805.1 Carlito syrichta
TGTGGTGGGGGGAGGGAGATGGGATTAACAGTAGCAAATATCTATCTGGGAACGGGGAAACACCCCATATCAACAGGGTGCCTGAATGAAACACAATTGTATACCTAACCCTTAACTGTACCCCACAACTTCATAATAAAAAAGAAAATAGCATCTGCTTCACCCAGATGTAGGGATTGTTCCAGATGCTCTTTCTCTCACCTTCCCCATCCTATCCATCTTTAGATCCTGTTAGGACCACCTTCAGTATGTGTTCAGATTGAACCCTCTCTCACAACCTTCACTCCTACAGCTAATCACAAGCTCTCTGTCATTTGCCTTGGCTGTTAGTATAACCTCCTAACCAATTTCTCTCTTCTACCTTTGCCTTCCTTGAGTCTATTTTTTACTCAGCAACAAGAGTGGCCCCTTTAAAAATCTAAATTTGATCATGTAATTCATTTCCCCAAATTATTCCAATGGTTTCCTTTAATGCTAAGAATAAAATTCAAATTCCTCACCATGGCCTAAGGCTGTATACCATGTGGTCTCTGGTTACCTTCCAAATTTCTGCCCTCCCTCTTCCATCGCTCATTCCTCTGTCCACTTTGCCTTCTGGATGGTTCTTGAGTTCACCCAACACATTCTTGCCTTAGAGTCTTTACATTGTTTTCCTTTATTCTTCATTTTGTTTGGGCCTTAGAGATGCTTTCCCAGATTTCCCTTGGTCATTCTCTTTTTTTCCCTTCCCTGCCTAATTTTTCTTATAGAAGTAATAATTATTTGGCATTTTATATTAATTTGTTAAATATCTGTCTCCTCACTGAAATATAAGTTCCAAGAAGTCAGGAACCTTGATTTATTCTTCCCTCATAACACAGCACCAACATCCTAGGTACTGAATAAGTATGTGTCATGACTGACTGACTGACTGACTGACGGACTGACTGATAGATATGGGCAAAACATGAGGAATGCCTGGACCAAAGTGGTGGCTGTGGAAATGAACATCAGGAACAGGATTTTAAGAGCCCAGAGGCCTCAGGACATGGTGATTACTCCTATGTGGAAGTGGTTGAGAGGAAGTTTTCTACTTTGGATCCCTGGGGGAATGTACTTCTATTTGATGAGGCAAATAACAAGGGAGAAAAAAAGGAGACAGACTCAGTGGTGAAATGATTAGCTCAGTCCTGGACATTTTGAACTTGAGCTGACAATAGAGCATCCAGTAAGAGATGGCTGGTAATCACAGGGGAATATGTGCCTGGAACTAAGGATAAGAGATGTGGGGACAGGAGATGCCAGGTAATAGTTGAGGCCATGGGAGAAAATTAGTTCCCTCAGTAGGCATGTGAACTGTATCTCACAGTATCACCCATTCCTGCTGCTTTGTGTGGCAACTCAGGGTGGCGTGAATCTTATTACCAGCGTCATTTAAGTGAATATAGGTCGGGCTTGAGTTATTTAATGGTAGTAGCATGTCACAGGGCCTTTAGAATTATTTCATAACCACTGTGTATACCAGAAGTACATATATGTTCCTACCCACCTGGCCTGATGGCCAAGTGCATCTTCTTTTTATATTGTTGTGCATAATACAATGATAACTTATTAATATTAGGGCAATATCTCTGTTTTATTACTACTCATTTGCTTCTGTAATGGCCCTAACAGGTGGCCTCAAATTCTACCACTCTACAAAAACTATTTTTCAAAGGCCTTTAGAAACACAGACTTAATCCACAGAATGCACTTTTCACAGACCCATTCTTAGACTTTTCTGACATTTGAAATGACTGCTTGTATTCCCTTGTCATTCAGCACTTTCCTATCTCCAGGATATTATAACTATTCTTCCTCCTTCTCTGGTTCTATGTCCTTCAATATGGGCTCTTTCCCAATTTCAGACTTTGGTCTTCTGTATTATGTTTTTTCTCTGGGATCTCAGACCCACATTCTACAGTTTCACAATTCCCAAATCTGTAGCTTTGTCTCTACAACCCTTTTTTCTTATTATCCTCAGCTTTAGCTGAAGTCTTTATTTCCAGTAAACTGTTGAGTAGTGCCATTTAGATGCTACACTTCATACAATAACCCAACATATTCTGAAACCAAACCCATCATCGTTGCCCATAATATTGATTTCTTTTACTAGGTTACTTATTTTCATCTAGGGGAAATTATTGTGTAGAGCCAAAATATTACCTTTAATTGTTCTTTTCCCTCAATTATTTATCCAATAAGCCACTAAACTCCACAGATCCCTCTTTTTAAAAAAATACTTCTTACAGCTAAATTTATTTTTCTTTTTTCACTGCTATCACTGTGGCCCAGACTTTTAATAGCCCATGCCTAGCTAATGTGGCATCAAGATTAAGAACCCAAATACTGAAGCTAGACCACTCATAAACATTGAATCCAAGCTCTGTTCTTTACTATGTGACAGTGAACAAATAAAAGAAAACTCTCCAAGTCTTAGTTCCTTCACTTAGTTTCCTCACTTCAAATAAAGATAATAATGGTATCAATCTCATAGAGATGCTGGAGGACTAAATTAATTGATTTGAGTAAAACACTTAGAATGATCCTGCCATGTTGTAAGCACTGTTATCAGCACTGGATATTATCATTATTTGTCTTTTCAAACTGTTCCGATACCCCCCATTATTCTTTATAGCCCCCTCAGTATATTATCACCATCTTCCTAAAATAAATAGCATCCTAGAACTCTCTTGCTGAGAGTCTATAATGGGTGTCATTTCCTTTCATTTTCAGGCAAGCTCTACCTCCCTTTAAGGTGTCCATAGTTTGGTGCCATCTTGAGTGGTCACTCTTTTTTCTCACCACTCTCAAATGTCATCTGCGCTTTAATTTCTATTCAAAGTACAGTATGGTGGAAAGAGTTGTAGGAATGAAAAGAAATAAAAAAGGAAACATATCTTAATTGTCACAGTTCCAGTTTAGCTTCAGATAGATCTGAATTCCAATCCCAGCTCTGTGAGGGACTTAATCTTTTCAAGCCTTAGTTTCTCCATATGTAAAAATGTGAGAATAATAATTCTGCACAGGGTTGTTATGAGTATGAAATAAAATGATGTATGCTAGCTGCTCCAGTCTTTATTAGGATAAGTCTGAATGCAAATAAAACATATTAATTAAATAAAATATTATAAGTAGAATGCAAAAAATGAGCTTGAAGTATGTGCAAACAAATGGAATGTATGCACAGTTACCTGGAATGTATGCAAAGTACCTGACAGGTAAGCGAGTTTATGAAATGTGTGTTAAAAGTTGACATAAATGAGGCTAGCTCATTCTTGTCCCTTTGCCTTAGTTAAAACCTCCTGGCTTCTGGATGTTCATCTCAACCCTCTCTGCCTTCTCATCTACAAAGTCGAACTGTGATCTTGACATTTGGGGGATGGCTTTTTTCAGCATTGAGTTCTCATTCTTTCTTGTAATATCTACAACACATATTGGCTGCTAATTTGGGGTTTATTATGAACTGCCTGACATTGTTAGTTAATTTTTTTTATATTTGCATGTTTAGTTTATCAGCTAAACTATGTGTACTTCTTTTTTTTTTAATTTTCAAAACATTTCATTTCTGGGGGTGAATCAAAACAAACAAGCAAAACAAAACAATAAGAGTTATACAAAGATATGTCAGTCATCATAATAATGATGAAATAATGATTTGCAAGGTAACTAAATGAAATAAAACACACCAAAATGCTGAAAGCAGCTCTCTTTCAGTATGTGATTACAAGGAAATGTTGCTTATTTCTTTTTTTTAATTTAAGGAATTTTTAATTTTTAAAAATTTTTTATTCTGAAGATGTGGAGTACAATTCAGGGTTAGGTATACAAATGTTCATTATGCAGGTACTCTTTTTGATAAGGTGTGCCCCAGTATAGAAACTATGTCATTATATTCTCTTCGCATGTAGAACAGAACTTTGCAAATAGAAACTCCCAAGGTTTATGTTTTTAATTTAATGTGCTGTAAAAAAAAACCCCAAACTTTGCCATGCTGATTTATGTTATATGGATGACTTGAGCTCATGGGCGCCTCTCCTCTGTATAAGAAGTGTTATGCAACCAGACTGCTGGGCCTCTTGAACCCATATTACGAAAGAGGTACCCAAGACATCCCCTACTCTGTGATCTTTTGAGTAAGTCTAGCATTGATTGGTGTGGAGTATGTGAAGTCTAGTTGTTCTATGCGCAAATTACAACTGTTTCCTTTTTAAAGGGAGCATTTAGAGCAGGCTTAGAAGAAAATAAGATCCAGCAAGAGTGAGTCTCGCTATGATTAATACATAAAATATTTTTTCAATAATCCCCAGAAACTGCCTGCTCTTTCCCTCATCTGGCATCTTTGATTTGAATTTATATGGATTTTATTAGTTTAAAATGAGATGCATGCACAGAGTCCTCGTTTGCCTTGTTATTTATTTCAAAGTGCAGACTACATAGATTTTGATGTATTATAAGTAATCCTATTATAATGTTAGGTGGTCTGAGCTAACTTGGACTGTGTATCCAAATGCGTTATAGAAACAGCCCCTTCCTCAACAAATGCTTGAGTACTGACAATGGTGCCCTGGGCCAGTCTATACATAACCCTTTTGGGAGTTAAGGAAGCCATTCTTGACGTGCCTTGGAGATTTATTTTGTAATGAGGCTCAACAGTTATTTCAAAGAGCCCAGGGACAGGTGAGGGAATTTTGACAGACAGATTAAGGAACTTGAGCAGAAGGGATCCAACTCTTGCATACAAGCCCTTATTACTTAGCCTGATTAAGTACAAGATTTCCAGGTACTGATGTCTTTACTATACCATGGTCTCATGCACTTATCAGTAAGTTGATGGCTTAACACTTTACCTACTACTAGTCTAGGATGTGATGTGTCTAGCACAGATGGATCAATAACTCCATTAAAATATTGTTCATATGAATACTAGTAACAATAACAGCATGCTAGTATTACCAACAGCTCCATTTATTGAACACTCTACTAAGCACCATTATTAGGTCAAATATTACATTGCCCAAAATTAGATGGTGTAAGACTTTTAAGCCAAATATGGTATTGCCAAATGGTAATTTTTCTTGAAATGACAAATGTTTTGGTGGTTGAGTCTTTGACTCTTTGAGGACAAATGAATCCATATAATTAAAGCAATTATTTTACTGTGCTTACTTTAATGAAAGCATTTCAGTAAAACTTAATAACTATGGAGAACTTCGTCATATGGTGGAATGAGTGTATACATTTTTTTTGAAAGTTATTTTAAAATGTTCTGACTTTGTATTGATTACCTTTCTGTGTATGGTGGGGGGAGAGATATTGGCTAGTAAGGGGCACAGAGAGCAGAACTATTTAATCTCTTGATCTTAGCTTCTTTGGTGGAAATTTACATTCCTGATTTAAGACCCTTCTTTTCTGATATGAGTATGTATTTTATGCAACAAATTTCCCTTAAACATGGCTTTACCTGCATTTTCCACATTTTGATACATTGTGTTGTTACGCTCACTTCATTAAAAATATTTTCTATTTCCATTGTAAATTCTGCATTACCTCATGAACTACTTAATAATATTATTTAACTCCCAAATAATTGGATACTTTCCAGATTTTTATCTATTATTAATTTCACATTTAATTCCATTATAGTCAGAGAATATAGCATATTTTAATTCCTTTAAATGTGTTTTATGGCCCAGAATATAATCTATAGCTGATATTTTATAGTTTAAAATAATGTGTATTCTGCTGTTGTCGAGTGGAATGTTATACAGATGTCACTTGGGTCCTATTGGTTGACAGTGCAGTTTAAGGTTTTTCTAACCATATTAAATGTCTTCCTACTTGTTTTATCAATTGCTCAGAGAAAAATATTGAAGTCACCAGCTACACTTTTGTATTTGCCTTTTTCTCCTTGCGGTTCTACCAGCTTTTCTTCATATATTTTAAAGCTCTGTTAGTAGGTGTGTAGGATTATTATGTCTTCTTGATTGACTCATTTATTAATTTAAAAAATGACATTCTATGTTACTTGTAGTATTCTTTACTCAGAAATCGACTTTGTCTGACATTAATATAACCATTCTAGCTTTCTTTTGATTAGTATTATTATGATGTATCGTCTCCATTTTTTGCTTTTAACCTATTTGTGACTTTATATTTGAAACAGGTTTCTTGTGGGTAGTAGTTTGTCTCACTTTTTAATCAAATCTGACAATCTCTGTCTTGTAATTACTATGCTTAGACCATTATATATAGATATTTACACATAATATAAATCACATTAATACTATTGTGATTACTGATGTGATTAGATTTACTATTTTGATATTTGTTTTCCATTTGTCTCATTTGTTCTTTTTTTCAGACTGCTTTTAGATTGAACATTTTTATAATTCATCTTTATATTCACTATCAGCTTATTATTTATAGTTTTATTTTTAAAATAGCAATTGCCCAAATATTTACAATATACATATTTAATCAATTATGATTTACCCTCAAATATGGTTACAAGTAATGTGTAAAATCCTTATAGCAATGTATTGCTAATTCCCATCTCTCATCTTCGCATCACTTCCCCGTTGTATTCCTTATGGTATAAACCCACAGTACATTGATACTATTCTTGAGTTCGATAGTAACATCTTTTAGAGTAGTTAAAAATTTTTTAAATGTCTTTTATGTTATAACCTTTATTTAACCAATCTAGAACTCTTCATTTCTTTGTTTAGATCTAAATTTATCTGTGACCATATTCATTGTTCCAGAATAATTTTTGTTAACAGTGATCACCATCCAGGTTTGCTGGACATTAATTCTTTCAGTTTTTGTTCCCCTAAAAAAACTTATTTTGATGTCATTTTTTTGAAATATATTTTCATAGATTAAATAAATCTAGATTGATGGGGATTTTTCTTTTAAACCTCTTTTTTTTTTTTTTGAGTAGGAGTCTCTCTCTGTTCCCAGGCTGGAGTGCATTCTCAACCTGCTAGGCTCACATGATCCTTCCACCTCAGCCATCTTGGTAGCTGAAACCACAGATATGCATCATCATGCCCGGCTAAGTATTTATTTATTTATTGTAGAGACGAGGTCTCACCAAGTTACCGAGGCTGATCTCTATCCCCTGGACTCAGGCATCTTTTAATCTTTTAATGATGTCACTCCACTGTGGCTTATGTTTTTTCTAACAAGAAATCTCTGATGATTCTGACCTCTGTTTCTCAGTTTATAATGTGTCCTTCTTCTCTGACTGCCTTAAGATTTATTAATTTTTGGCTTTGAGAAGTTTTAATATAGTGTTTTTAGATAGGTGTGTATGTGTATGATGCTTTGTATTTATTCTTTTTTAGATTCTCTGAGATTCTTAGATTTCTGTTTTCTCTTTTATTATTTTTGAAAACCTTTCAGCTATTAGGCTCTCAACCAATGTCCACATTCTATATCTCTGAATGGGCCTGTTTTTCCTTAGATTTTGAATATATCAGTTGCCATTCACCTTCAGCTTCCTGAGGAACTCAAAAGAAATTATGCTTTTATCTAGATATTTTGTTGTTGTTGTGAGTGTGGAAACAACATTCTTTCTTTTGAAAGAAGTAGAATTTTCATTTTTTTAAATCCAGAAACCTTAAGTCAGTATCTGGTATATGAAACTACTGAAATTGTGGAATGTCTGAGATTTTTGCCCTATTTGCAAGTTAGCAAGGTTACCTGTTTACTGTCTCAATAGTGTTGGCCAAGACACAAGATTCTTGGATCAAAGTTTAACTTGCTACTCATAGCTGTAGCAGCATCCAGAATATCATAATTCTTTGCACATTTTCTGAGCACTAATTCCCAAAAGAAAAAAAAAATGTGACACCTGCACATGCAGTGGGTTATGTTACAGAGGAACTCTGTGTTTAGAGAAACCAAATATTTTATAATGGGCAGTAAGTATGACTTTCCTTTGCTGTGGAGGGAGATACTGTTTTTCTTTTCCAAGAATGCTTGTTGTACAAACATCCTTGAACAATTGCAGTCACTTTTTCTGCTCCCAAGACAAACAAAATGTGAGAGATTATGGATAATTGTCTCCCAATAGAGACAATATTTCATGGGCCAACTCATTTTATATCACATGTGGATTTCTCTGTATCTGTAACTGAATTCTGTATTTTGTGTCCCAGAATCTGTCTCCATTTGTTCATTGATATTTATTTTGAACATCTTATGTACCTGATACTGGAGATACTATGGCAAATAAGGCAGATATGGTTTCTATTTCTCTCAGCTGATAAAGAGAATCATTGGAAGTTTTCAGAGTTTACCAAGCCATACAAACTCTCAATAAGCCAAACTTCCAGTGAAAGGAGAGTGTAGATATTTTCCCCATAATATGTAAATGCTGTTCACATTTATGTCACTTATCTTATTATAATTCCTTCTCTATTATGAATGTCTCTTTAGGAATTTTAACACTAGACTGTGAAGTTTTTAAAAGAAATAACAGCATTTTATTATGTTCTGTTTCCCTAGTGCTTTGCTATAACTTCCCATACACATTATTACTATGTAGCTGACATGAGAATTCATGTGTGTGTATGAGTTTGCCTTTAAAGGTGTCTACTAGGACACATATCTTATTTCATTCTACTTTTCCATAGCATAGTAAAATGGCCAGATAATTTTTATCTGGTTGCTTCCCCATCAAAAAGCTTTGAATCATTAGGCATAACTTGCAGATCTGATATTTTGTCACCAGTGACCTTACCACTTCATAAAATAGATATGATGTTTCCTATTTCTGTATATGAAGGTGAGAGATAACAAAACTGAAGGAAGTTTGGATTTGCAAATGACTTGGAACTGCAACCACATCCTGAATGCTATTTTCACCACACATCCCTTTCAAAACAGACACAAAATGTAATTTTTCCTTTTTTTTAATTGCCAGGAATAGGAATATGATAGCATTTCATTTCTGACAAAATATGACAGGGTTATCTATTCCCTCCACTCTCAAACTACCCCTGACACTATAATGCCTTTGACTTAGTTAAACCCAGCCAATGTTTTCTTTAGAGTGTTCCCCTTGATTTTTAAGCTTTATAAATGTGTGTATATGTATATATACATATACATTTAAACGAAATGCACACATAACATATAAACTATATTCTTTGTTTTGCTTTTTGAGAAGGAAAGATTTATTGAGAGGACAGAAAAACTCCCATAGTGGGAGGGGGCCCAAAGAGGTTGCCCTAAATTATATTCTTTATTCATTTGCTTCTAAGTTATATGTCTTAAGTAGATGTTTCTGTGGTGCCCAAGGTGTCTTGTCAAGATACCGACCTTTGAGCCTATGTATTATGTTTTACCAGCATTCAATTGGGAAGGGCTAAAGTTCAACTCCAAACTCTGTGTGTGCTGCTTGATTTAAATTTGAAACTTGGCACTGTGTGTCCTTCTGTGCCTGGTTATTATTCTTGGAATGCAAAAAGGTACATGTTTTTGTAATTCTCTGAGGAGCTCCTCTATGGCTTTTCCAGAACCCAAGTAAGATTTTGTTCAAAGGCAAAAATTCACTTTTTTTAGCAGCTTTCAAACAGATGGGTGCTATTTTTGAAATCCATATGGGCTTTCCTGTTTGCTAGGGTCTATTTAATAGTTTATGTTACTACTCCAGAAATACATGTACTGCGTTTGTTCTTCTTTTGCTGTGTAGGGGGCTCTGATTTTCATCCAAAACATGAAAGCTGTCCTGGAGAGAAAAGGGAGACCTCACTCATTTGCAGGTGAACTTTAGTCTGCATTTCTGAACTTCCATAGATTCCATTTCAACATTTGTTTGGAATCTCTACCATTATGAATAGTAGCAGTATGACACCTGTGACCATCTATGTAACCTAAGAAGAAATAAAAAATGATATTTACAGCTGGTATGTTCTTGAAAGAGCATGGGTAGATTAAGGTTTAGGAAATTAAATTATTTTTAAAATGCAGTTAGAGAATATATCAGAATAGCATTCTCATTAAGTAAAAAACTCCTTCATTTAAATAACTACTTGTTTCCATTTTTATAACTCATTGTTTGGGGAACTATGATTTTAGCTAGGTGAAACTCACCTATAATTCCTCTTAGGACAAAAGCGAGTCACAAAATAAGCAAAAGGTGCTGCTGCAAGCTAAAAACAATATCACAATATTTGTGCACTAAAGCCCATGAAATTGTCTCAGAGGGGAGACCACTTCAAGATCTATTTATTCATAGTTCATACAGGATTCTAAAAGTTAGTTATAGTCATTTGATATTTGTATTAGTTTGCTCACACTATAATTTAACCTGTGATATTGCTCACAGGAACTTTGAAAAAATATACAGAAACCGTACCTAAAGAAAGATAAGACAGTAAATGAGGTATGTTGGTAGTAGCAATAAGTAATAATCCAAAGGAAAAAAATGAGATACCAAATTTATTTTAAAAGCTCTTGTGAGTTTATTGAAAAGCACAAAAACTGGTATAAACATCCTTGTACCTTTCAACAGCTCCTAAGATCATCTTTATATAACTGCAGATGTCTTCCATGATGCCTTCTAATAACAAAAATTTTATGAAAGTCATTTCTATTTGCAGAATCATAACTGAGACATCAAGAAAAGATGAAGTGGAATGTTTATCATATTAAAGTAGCAAGTTCTGATAGAATGACAGATGGGAGTTTAAGCCCTAGCACTGTCACTTCAACCAGTCACTTAAACTCTCTGCTCATTTTATCAGTATCTTGAGAATAAAAATATCTGTGCAAATACCAGAGATAAGGAAGTCATGTATGGGTGATTCGTAAGCAGATAAGCATTATCCAGAGAATTAAAAAGTCTTAGATCCAACAAGAAGGCATGAAAATATGCATTACAATTAAATAGCATTTTTATTTACATGTCAAATGATCAGGGAGAAACATTTTAACTTTTAATTTTAACTTTTAATGAGGCAGTCCTCAGAGATCTGAAAAACTGGATTTTTTTAAAAAGCTGAGTCAATATCTAAGAATTTCCTAAATTAAGAATTTATTGCAAAGCATTTTCTTTAGAAAAAGTGGCCGGGCTCGGTGGCTCAGCCAGTAATCCCACGCTTTGGGAGGCCGAGGTGAGTGGATTGCCTGAGCCCGCGGGTTCGAGACCCGCCTGGGCAATGTGGCGAAACCTCATCTCTACAATAAATAAAAAAATCAGCCGGGAATGGTAGCGCGCGCCTGTAATTCCAGCTACTCAGAAGGCAGAGGCGGAAGGATCACTGGAGCCCAGTAGGTCGAGGCTGCGGTGGCTGGGAGCGGCCACTGCACTCCAGTCTGGGCTACAGAGTGAGACTCCAACTCAAGAAAAAAAAAGCATATTGCTTATTAAAATAATCAGATGAGGTTCTTCTGGGTATATTATCATGTATACAAATTCAACAATTGAAGATGTAGGAAATGAAAAGAGTTCTCTGTACATTAAAGGAATTGAATTTTTACTGGAACACTGAAACTATTGTTAATTTTGTTTTTCTGGGTCCATTTCCACACCTTTAAAATAAAGGTATAGAACCAGATGGTTTTCATGGTGTCTCCTAATAGTAAACTTTTATTAAAATTCATTTCTATTTATTTTGTTTTCACTTCATAGACTTGAGGCTGAGGTGAGAGGATCGCCTAAGCCCTGGGGTTCAAGACCAGCCTGGGCAACTTGGTGAGACTTTGTCACTACAAAAAAAAAAAATTAACCAGGCATGGTGGCACACATCTGTGGTTCCAGCTACTTGGAAGACTGAGGTGGAAGGATCGCCTGAGCCCAGCAGGTCAAGACGGTGGTGACTGTGAGGGTGATACTGCACTCCAGCCTAGGTGACAGAATAAGACTCGAACTCAAAAAAAAAAAAAAAAAAAAAAAAAAAGACATAGCTTCTATTCACTTATCAATTCCCAATACTCTTCACCAGATTGTGGAGAATATGAAATTCCAGGAAGCCTCATGTCCACCTTCACAATCACCTGTCTTGTCATAGCAAACTTGACTCTTTGAACTGAGTCTTAAGTATCTGTTTCCTGGGTAGGGACTTCAGGACAGCACATGATTGTCATAGCTAAATCCTGTAATGGGTAGGTTGCCATCTCAAGCTGTTAAGCCCTCCTCAGCAAGGCACCAGACCCTGCCCTATTCTGTCAAGAGCATGTTAATCTCTCACATTGAGATGCAACCAAAGAATCTGACAAGTCACAGCATGCGTATAGATTGTGCTAAGAAAAAACGTGCCTTTAAATCCTGTCAGTAATTTAGTAACCACAGAAACCCAACATCCTCAGTCTTTTCTTTGTCTGGAGTCCTAAGAAGAAAGTCCTTGTCCTAGTTAAGGCACACCTAAGAGTTTCTCTTTGCTTGAAGACAATAAGAAGCTACCAGGTGTTAGAAAATAAATTTACCTAAAGTAGGTAAGGATTTGAGAGTGGCACCAGAAATGCTTAGTAAACATTTTCTCAGGCACTAAGTGTTACCAGATCTCAACTTTCATAAGGCTGACAATCTAAGAGTGAAAGAACAGTGTGAAGTACTCTTGTGAGGATTTAGGAAATTGGGCCAATACTTCTGTAGCAGAGTCTATAGGAGTACAGATTTAAATTTTACAAAAATTTAATTGACACATTTTAATCATACAAACATATAGGGTACTATCTGCTGTTTTAAATTTTTATGTTTATTATAGAGATGCGTTCTCACCAAGATGCCTGGGTTGTTCTTGAACCACGGGCTCTGGCAATCTATTCACCTCGGCCTCCCAAAGTGCTGGGATTGCAGGCTTGGACCACCACACTCGGCCCCTATCTGCTGTTTTGATACATGTGTAGTTTGCAAATAATCAAATCAGGCTAGTTAGCATATCAACATCTCATGCATTTGTCATTTATTTGTCAAGTCAAATACTTCTCTTCTAGCTATTTTGTAACATACAATACCTTACTATTAACCATAGTCTCCTGCTATGCACTCCCACACCAGAACTTATTACTCTGACCTAATAGTAACTTTAGGAGTACGTAGCTTGAACTCCCAAAGGCAATTCAAATTGAACATATCAGCAGCCAAACTCATTATTCACCACCATTCCAAATCAATTCTCCTAAATCACCCAAGCCAGAACATAACCTCTTCTATGCCATCAGTAACTAGGACCTGTTGAGTCCATCTCCTAAGTATTTAAGTTCATTTCATTCTCCTGTTTTCATTATCATTACTCTAGTTAAAAGCTTCTGTCTGTCTCTAGTTTTATCAACCTTTAAACAATCATTTACACAATCGCATACTAGCTTTAAAAAATGCAAATTTAACCATATTACTTCTCTGCATAAAGTTAATAGCTACCCATTTTTTGCAATAAAAATCTAGCCTCCACAGAAGGGCATGTAAGGCCACCTCTTACCTGACCCCATAGATATGGCCACTCTACTCTTATCTTTCCCGTTTCCATCCTCCCCTTCTGGCTTTGGAACATATTGATACCAATCCATTTGTATTTATTTACATGTCTTGTTAACATTTTTAATCCTAGAGAAGCAACATAAATTTTACAGCTTATGGTCTTATAACAATTTTGTGGATTTTCTGTAACAAGTTCTGGATGAGTTTAAATGGTAAAAAGACATTTTTTAAATTGGATATTCATTCATTAAACTTAATATCTAAGTTTGAGAAGCTTATAGTGAAGATAGAACCCTATATTAAGAAAAGATAACAGCAAGACTTATAAGCCAGCAAACTGTATTCTACTACTATGATGCTTTTTTCACCATACTAGGCAAAGTTATAGTAAGATAAATTGATTTCTAGATGAGAACTTTGTAAACAGCAGGTGAACAATGTGATAGCCCTTAATAAACCTTGTTTAGTGCAAAGTATTTCTCTCTAAAGGCAGATGAATAACCAATATTGGGGTAAAATGAGTGGGGGAGGTGGTAAAAGGCATTTGAGCTACTGTCCATGGTCCTGATACTCAAATGCACACTCTGACTGCTCTGTAGGTCATATGCCTCCTTCTCCATTTCCATCAACATTCAGCACCCATGAGTTAAATCAATACTGCTGGTTGTGGTTTGCTGAGTGACTCAGTGGTTTAGATGAGTTCTTTTTAAGTTGAATCGTGTCTCCCCAAAAGATATATGGAAATCCTAAACCCTAGAACCTGTGAACATGAAATAGTGCCTTTTGTGGAAACAGTATTTGCAGGTGTCATCAAAGTTAAGATAAAGTCACACTGGATTAGCTAGGCCCTGATCTGATGACTGACATTATTATAGGAAGAGGGAATTCTGGAGGAGAACACCATGTGAAGCAGAAGCAGAGATTGAAATGATGCATATAAAAAGTGAGTATCACCAGGGATTGCTGGCAACACCAGAAACTAGAAGAGGCAAAAAAGGAGTTCTTTCCTGGAGCTATTAGAGAAACCAATGTTCTGCTAATACCTAGGTCTCCAACTTCTGATCTCCAGCACTGAGAGTTTTCTATCACTTAAAGCTACGCAGTCTGTTGTCATGTGTTATGGCAGGCCTAAGAAATTAATATAAGTATATTATAAATACAGCTTTGAAACATTTGTTTTGGTGTCACTTTATAGGCCCACATGTTATCTAGTTATCTTTTTTATAACTCTAGGTTTTAGTGCTCTATGTTGTTATGTATAAAAGATAATACTGCACAGAACTGAAATATGATAATATCTTCAAGCAAAGGACCTAAATCAGGGATTAGGTTTAACTTTCTCCATGATACCTCTCTATTTCTTCTTCAGTTTAGGTAGAAGAACAAATACATATTTAATTTAAAGGAATAAAAAATACAGTTCTGTATTAGTCAAAATTAGTGGTGATTTGTAGGTATCAGTGGAGATGCTGCTTTTCTACTTTTCTTTTGGGGATCTTTCCTGCTTAAGCATTTTTCTGACCATTGGAAGTAATTAATATGTCTACTTACTACTTGAGGTCATTGTTAGGTAAAGAAAAAATGGAAATTGCCTCTCCAGTAGCTTTTGCACTAGAGGAGAGACTGGCGAAAAAGTAGCCAGGGAGAGAGAATGGAATGCTGGACACACCATGCTTTGCTAATCGTCAAGATCCCTCTTGATTTGGTTCTGCCTGACCACAGTGATAACAGGTTGTTTTCTCCCCTCACACAAACATTCAGTGGCCAAAAAGGTTATCTTTATTATTCTTCTGCTTGTGTATGCAGCTTTGTTACTAATGAGAACACAGAAGAATTCCTGCCTTTATTACCTTCTTCTCTGGGTTGTGTATGTGACCACAAGGCGTGTGCTCAACGCTCTGCTTACTGATGTTATCAAGACATCCTATAGAGGATACTATTGAAGAGTTTCCTGTTCGTTGAGAACAGAACAGCCAGATTAAGTTTTTAGACAATGTACTCTAGGGAGATGATGCTGACAAGCTGCACGTTAACAGAGAAAAAGTAATTTGCATGATTGACAACATGTTATCTAATTCTTAGAGACTATTTTTATTATTTTTATCTTTTAAGAGTATTATCTTTGCTCCCACTGTAATCTTCCTATAGATTTCAAAACATATTATCTTCATCAGTATAAATACAGAAGATGTTCCTCAGAACAACTTCCTGAGATGAATTTTCTGCGTGAATTTTGGGAGTAGCATGTAAGTCCATGATATAGACAAAATGACTTCAGTGGAGTTGCTGTCAGGTAGGAATACTAGTTTATTAAAAATTTGAACTCCAATAGGTTTTATTTATTTTGAGCCTATCATTTGCAAGCATATACAGTGAAATCATGAACTTTATTTCAAGATTATTTCTATTGTATCTCATTGAAACAGCTAGTGTTTGAAGATAATTGGTTTTAACTTGCAAGATATCACTCTAAAATCTTGCCTGTTTCTTTAGGCCTTTATGAATAAGAAAAATAATAATGATTTTCTTGCCAAAAATGTTTGCTAGGTGAATGAATGACTTAGTTAATAAAACTATTTATGTGATTCTTATTTGAGTAGAGGATACACTTTAGACTATTGTAGGATTGTGGCTTTTGGATTAAGCCAAAAGATTCTGAAGACTTAAGAGAAATAAATTCTGTTCCTATCAATCATCTTTCTGAATTAAAAAAAAAAAAACTTGCCACAACATTCTTTTGCTCAAACGCCTTTGGATTGTTGGCTCAACTATTGAAATGCTTTGCCACTTAACATCTATCTTTGTTTGATTTTTTTTCCCATCTGTATAATCACTGCAAAATGTATGTTGTCTCTTACTTTATAAAGTGACTCTCCTCAGGGTGAAAATGATTTGTGTATAATGACACAGCCCATGGGATAACGCAAATAAGAAAATGCGTCTTGCCTGAGTGGCAGGAAGGGATACCTCGAAAACTGATTTAACTTTATTCAAATAATAATAGGGTTAATAAGTTTAGTGTGAGGTGAATAACTAGAAGATTCTGATACAATTTGGATATTGAGTTTCAGCAAGGCATTTGGCATTCTCTTGTGTTTATGATCAAGATGCATAAAGTCATACCAGCTAATTGACATTTAGGCATTATTAAAAAGAAGTATAATATTCATAAAAGGTACATATTGATTCCTACCAGATATGCATTAGTTTATTGGGGTTGTGATTGTGTTTATTGGGGTTAGTTTATTGGGGTAGTTTATTGGGGTTGTACCATGCTTTCAGAAGACATTGAGTACTTGGTGTATGTACAGAGAAGAGAATCTAGAATGGTGAGGAGATTCTAACTCAAGTCATATAAAAGAAGGCTAAGAAAATTCAGAAGATCTATCTTGGATGAGAGAAGACATAGGAATGACATGAAATGTTGAACAATATGATAGACCAATATATTGAAGAAGGTCTTATTCTGTGTGGCTTTTAATTTAGAGAGACAGCAGGGGTCAGAATGAAAAAGTAAGAGCCTAAAAGTCAGTACTGGGTTTATTGTTGTAAAACTTTCTAGCTATATGAGACCGGACAATTTTTTTAACCTGCTTTTTTTTATAATCAATATTTTTTATTATGATATTGTGGGGTACAGTTAAGGGTTAGGTATACAAGTACGTTTCATTCAGGCACCCTTGATAAGAGGTGTTTCCCCGTCCCCAGACAGATATTTACTACCGTTAATCCCCTCTCCCCCCATAGTTTCCCACTACTGTCAGTCATTTTCTTATAGTATGACATTGGATGTTCAAGGTCCACTATATGAGTGAGAACATGTGATACTCGGATCTTTGTTTCTGTGAGAGGTCACTCAGTGTTATAGACTCTAGTTCCATCCAGGTTGCTGCGAAATTCATGATTTTGTTCTTTTTTATGACTGCGTAGTATTCCATCGTGCATATGTACCACATTTTTTTAATCCAGTCCTGTTTTGATGGGCAGCATGGTTGCTTCCAGGTTCTTGCTATTGTGAACAATGCTGCGATAAACATACGTGTGCAGGTATCTTTTTTATAGAGTGATTTGAGTTCTTCAGCGTATATTCCCAGTAGG
Organism: Carlito syrichta; assembly: GCF_000164805.1. NCBI lineage: Eukaryota > Metazoa > Chordata > Mammalia > Primates > Tarsiidae > Carlito > Carlito syrichta. The sequence continues at coordinate 17,552 of NW_007011861.1, forward strand.
GGGATTGCAGGGTCATATGGGAGGTTGATATTTAAAACTTTTAGGAATCACTACACTGCTTTGACCTCATGATCTGGAAATGGAGAATAATTGTGTCTACCTTGAGAGAATTAAAATACAGGTATTAAAATTACCTGACACATGGTAGGTACCATTATTTCAAAGAATTGAAACTAATATTTAAAAGGTCCTAGGAGGTAGTTTTGCTCCATCATAAAGAAAAAGAGCCTTTTTTATTCAAAGCATTCCAACATCGAATGGGAGTGACTTTTTCCTTGCCAAACTGTTCAGAGTCTGGATGGTAACTAGCTGTCCTGTCCAGTGTTACTTTTCTGCCCACTCTCCTGTCTTTACTCCACCTTTGCTATCTTCTAGAGAATCAGGGAACAATGAGAAGCATTTAATTTGAAGACGAGTATTCCTAATTCTGATCTATCTCACCGGTTTGTAATTCAATCTTGTTGAAAAAATGTGTTCCTTTAGTTCTAATTTTGATTTGTTTGTTTATTTTAGCTTGTTTGTTTAGTCCTGCAAATGTATTTCTTTTACTACATCAGTTGTTTTCACCTAATCAAGGGCCTATAAGCTAAGAAGACTGTTCATTTTCATAAACTTAGAACTCAGAAATCAATTTAATTGCTCCAAGTCAAATGTACACTGTTTTCTCAATAGGGAATCATTGTCTTCTAAAAAAATAAAACTTAAATGTGAGAATGCATCATTTTTTATTTTCTGAGGCTAGATGAAAACTCAATTTTATGTTGTCTTAAAATAAATGCATAAATGCTCCTCTGTAATGCACAGAGAGTCCCAGTGGAACACTGAATCTAAGTTATGGCACCATCAATGCATGCAAAGAGAATTTAGATGCCACTAATGATACTTATATGAATTTCATTAATAATAAAAAGTAAATTGTTGCCATCTCTATGATAACTTTCAAAAAACATCCTGGGTGCATAATAAGAACTATTGTGAGCCTTGAGAGTCTGTGTATAAAAATTAATGTGCATATATCATCCACTGTTGGTTGCTTGTATTATTGTTCAAGGCAACACATATTAATAAAATAAAATAGTATGTATATAACTATTAAAAAAGCAACAGCTTACGTTTTTGAAAAAATATTATGAACTTTGTTCAATGCAGTAAAAAGGAAGATTCTAAAACATGATCAAAGTTGAAAATTATTCAAGCCTGAAGGACTAGACATTTTAAATTTCTTTCTGGGCAACAAATTTATTCTCAAATATATTGTATATTTTAAAAGCTTTGTGAAACTTACCCAAAATCAAGACAAGTTTATCAATGTGTCTCATTCTAAATTATATGAGATGGATAGAATTAGATGAATTTCTCCTATAATAGAGAATTTCATATTTTTCCCCTCCAACAGGAACTGATAGAAAAATCATTTGAGACATCCCCCTAGCTGACAAGTTGGTCTTATCAAATACATTTTTGAAATTCTTCAAGATTAGATGAGTCACATTTCTCCAGTGCCTCCGGTAAGGGGAATCATTCTTAGGTATGAACATATAAATCAATCTCTGCATTAGCCTGTTCTGCCTATTGTGCAAATGTGTCAATCATTCTCTTAGGAAGAAAACACTGAAAATAAGAATAACATTTTTGTGAGCATTACATAACACCTATGGAGATATATATACATATATGTAATTTGTCTCATCAATTTCCTTACACTTTAAGAGTGTTATCTTAATCAAATCAAAAGAGGAATTTGAATTTGTTCTCCTTTCTTTAGGTGCCTCAGGAAATTACGAGTGGCTCATTTTGAGCTTTGTGAATATGTGTGTAATACTTCAGATTCAAAAGTGATCTTGAGTTTAGAGAAGTCAAATAATTTTCCAAATGTACAAAGGTGATATGATAAGTAGTAGAACCAGAGCTCAATCCCAAGTGAGATTGTCTAGACACACTCTTTGTTTTTCTCAGGATCGCAGACACTCTTCTCTGGAAACTGCTAGCCCCTTTGCTGACTGCATTTCTTTGTTTCACTTCTAAGTACCGAGTTCCTTGGGGTCCTGGACTGGGCCTTCTTCTCTTGGTGCATGCTTTACTGAGACAACCTCATCTATTCTTACATGTATAAATACCACCTTATTGTTGACAGTTCCCAGTTTTCATCTCTATCAAGATATTTCTTCCGAGTTCTAGATTTATATGTTCAAATGTCTTCTAGTTGCCTTATTTCTAAAATTTCATAAGCTTGACTTCTCCACAAACCAAAATGTATCATGCCCAATTTTTTCTATCTCAATAAATGGCAATATCACCTACATAATGCCCATGACAGGAGCCAAGAAGCTAGCATTCATTTGTCTATGTCCCCACCTGCAACCCTATGTTCTGTTAAGCTCTTTCTATTGAAATAGTTCCTAAATGTCCACTGAATCCATCCACTTCTCTCTATCTCCTGGTAATAAGGACCAGAATCATGGCTATTGAATCAAAGGGACCCAGCTGAATCATCTCATCATAAAAAAGATGCAATAGATTCTACTTCCTGTTCTCTGGGAATCCACGATCATGCATTTTATAAGTTCTATCAAAAACTTAAAACTTCCCTGCTTTGAAAATTTTAGTACTATCCTTAATTTTGTAAGGGAGAGAATAATTTAAGATATTTTTCTACATCCTATTGTTTCTTTTTCTTCCCTCCTCCCGTCCCCTATCAGGGTCTCATTCTGTCACCCAGGCTGGAGTAATCACGGCAGCCTCGACCTCCTGGGCTCAGGCAATCCTTCTGCCTCAGCTTCCCAAGGAGCTGGGACTACAGGCACATGCCACCATGCCCAGTTAATTTTTTTGTATTTTTGTAGAGGTGAGGTTTCGCTATGTTGCTTGGACTTGTCTCAAGCCTCTGGGCTCAAGCCATGTTCTCACCCCGGCCTCCCAAAACGCTAGGATTATAAGAATGAGCCACCGCGCCCAGCCCTCTCCTCCCTTTTTCTATGTGGCATTTTCTGTGCTTTCTAGAAGCCCTTCCAGATTCTTGCTGGGGCCTTTTTTGCTCAGTTATTCTTTCAAAGGCCTCTCCTTGTTTAGTCAGTTCTCAAATTAGGGTTATCTGAGACTGCATATTTTATTACTGTTGTTTAGATATGATCAAATTTTATATAACCGAGCAGGTGAAAACATTTTATTTCAAGGTTCTCTTTATTTTAAAAATATTATGAAGTGGTATTTTTTCATTTTAGAAAAGGGAGGAGGGAAAAAGCTATATTTGCCACATGAAGTCCCAAGATTTTGCCATAGGGGAACATGGTATAATCAATTTTTTTTAAATATCACACAAGCTTTCTCCTTTCCCTATCAACATACAACCCCCAGTTGACATTTTGTGCTTGGAGACAGCAGTGTGCATGGCAAATGAATCTTAGACACTCCTGGTAGTGTAGTATCCTCATTTTATCTCTAAAAGGTGTAGCCTACACAGGGGAGAAGACTCAAATCCTAGTTGCTAATCTGAGACTTGACAGAAAAAACTAGTGGTTTTTGTTTCTTATCAATTACCAGTTCCCATTCTGTATTAGTGGGACTAATTTCATGAGCAGTCTTACAATACTGGTGGCACGTTAGAAAAAGTGAATTTAAAAATTATTACAATTCTATTGTAGGGGTGGTTTGGTTTCATCATTTCCAAAAACAAATATCAAAACATGGATTTGTATAAAGGTCTTTGGCCATCCTCTTGAGGTTCTGGGAATTGATGGAAATCACAAAGTGAAAAATTGATTTTTATAGGTATTTGATAGACAACAGTATCTCTAACAAAGTTCTCATTAAGCCTACTTCTTATCATTAAGTGGTTAAATATTGTTCTACATTGTAGTATGACAAAGTTTGTGTTCAGTATAAGGCAGGAAGAAATTTGTGGTGAATTCTTTTAAAGGAAAAACGATGAGATTTGAGAATCAAAATCTTAGAACCAGATAAGGAAAGGCAGACAGAGCTCATGGGTTTTGGACTCAGGGTCTTGCTTTGCCACTTACTATTGTGTACACTTAAGCAAATCATTTTAACCTCCTATTTATTTATTTCTTTATTTATTTAGTTAGTTTTTAATCTCATATTCTTTTATTTAATTTTTTTTATAATCAATATTTTTTATTATGATATTGTGGGGTACAGTTAAGGGTTCAGTATACAAATACGTTTCATTCAGGCACCCTTGTTGAGAAGAGGTTTTTCCCTGACCCCAGACAGATATTTACTACCGTTAATCCCCTCTCCCTCCCCCCCACATAGTTTCCCATTACTGTCAGTCATTTTCTTATAGTATGACATTAGATGTTCAAGGTCCACTATATGAGTGAGAGCATGTGATACTTGGATCTTTGTTTCTGTGAGAGGTCACTTAATATTATAGACTCTAGTTCCACCCAGGTTGCTGCGAAATTCATGATTTTGTTCTTTTTTATGGCTGCGTAGTATTCCATCCTGTATATGTACCACATTTTTTTAATCCAGTCTTCTTTTGATGGGCAGCATGGTTGCTTCCAGGTTCTTGCTATTGTGAACAATGCTGCGATAAACATACGTGTGCAGGTATCTTTTTTATAGAGCGATTTGAGTTCTTCAGGATATATACCCAGTAGGGGGATTGCAAGGTCATATAGGAGGTTGATATTTAGAGCTTTTAGGAATCGCCACACTGCTTTCCACAGAGGTTGCACTAGTTTACACTCCCACCAACAGTGTAGAAGTGTTCCCTTTTCACCACACCCTCTCCAGCAGCTGTTATTTTTTGAGTTGTTGATAATTGCCATTCTGACTGGAGTTAGGTGGTATCTCAGTGTGGTTTTGATTTGCATCTCCCTGATGATTAGTGAGGTTGAACATTTCTTCATGTGTCTGTTGGCTGCTCGGGTGTCTTCCTTTGTGAAGTGTCTATTCATATCTTTTTGCCCATTT
>NW_007011861.1:22698-33345 GCF_000164805.1 Carlito syrichta
GATGCCAGTTCCGATTCCCATGAGGGTATATCCTTCATTTTCTAAGGTTCTTATGGTTTGGGTTTTACATTTAGGTCTCTGATCCATTTGGAGTTAGTTAGGTCTTTTAACTGGGGAAGCTAGTTGTAATTCAATAAATGGTCTTTGAGCATCAATTATGTGTTAGAAATTATGTTGGATTAGAGTGAGTGAGGGTGGTGACAGGGATATGTTGGTAAACAAAACAAACAGGCAGACAAATATGTTTCCTGTTCTTAGTAACTAGTTAACAGTGGAAAATATTAAACAAGTAATCAAGAAAATAAGTACTTAATATAGTTGTGGTTAGAACCATGAATGAACAGAATAGGATGCTATAAACACCCGTTACTATGATAAATCTGATATAATATAATCAGTAGTATCTGTGGTAGGCTAAATAATGACACACCCTCCCTCCTACCACCACCACCCCCAGTGCATACTCTGATCCCTGGAACCAGTAGATGACATCACATATGGCAAAGACTTTGCCAATGCAATTGAGTTAAAGATCTTGAGACAGGAAGATTACTCAGGCCCTAAATGTAATCACAAGCATTCTTATCAGGCGGAGGTGGAAGGAGATTATAGACAGAAGAGGAGGAGACAACATGATCAAGAGGGCAGAGATTGGAGTGATGGGGTCATAGACAAGGAATACTGGAGCCACTAGATGCTAGAAGTGGCAAGGAATGACTTCTTCCCCAGATCTCCTGCACAGAGCATGACCCTGCTGATCTCTTGGATTCAGCCTAGCAAAACTGATTTTGTACTCCTGTCTTCTGGAACTTTGAGACTATAAAGAGACTATAAAACTTATACAAGGCTCTATGTTACAGGGCATACCAAGAACAGGCACAGGGCCTGGGATGCAGAGTGCACTCAATTTTTATTTGTGACCATTATTATCAAAGCCACTCAAATTAGTGGGAAACTGTCCAACTTTTAATGTTTTCCACAGAAGAAAGAGTCTCTTCAGAGGAAGAGAAGGTGAGTTTGACCAACCCCTCTACTTACCAGCCAGCAATAGTCATTTAGAATTTGTTGCATGCAAAATGTTGTGGATTAGTTTAGTTAGCCATCATGATAAGGAGGAAAATATTCTGTTATCACATCATATTTTGCTCCTGCAATACTTTACCTTTGATTTATCACTTATTTTATATTGCTGTTTATTTAAGTTTACTTGTCAGAATTCATAAGAGTGGAAGTTTTCAGTAATTCAGATTTATAGTCCCAGCACAGAGCAGATTGTCTGACACACATAGTAGGTAATTCATTGTGAATTATTAATTGGTGGACTGACTGAATTGCTGTATATTCAGACTTTCCAGTTTATTTCATTGAAATAGCAGTCCAGGAGATAAGAAATAGTTCACAGACAGATATAATGACAAAGTGCCTCTTTGGAAGAAGCACTGATTGTAAGGGGAAAGACTGCAACCAAATTATTGTATAGCCTGGAAATGGTATCCCTATTTCTGTTTCCTTCTCTCTAAAAAAAAAAAAGTTGGGACTATAGTGGTTAAATAGTTTTATTCATACAAAAGCTACTTATTGAATACTCTAGGCTAGGCACTATTGTTGGATCTGGGAATAATGCAATGAATAGGACAACAAGGGCTTTTATCTCATGAAACTTAAAATACAGTAGGAGAAGACAGGAGAGAAATAAGAACTAGTTAGCTGATTCTAGTGATCTAACAATTATTAAATGGAACAATACAATAGAGAGACTGTTAACTGAAATCTGAATAACAAGAAGGAGAGAGTCATGCAATAATCTTGGGAAAATTGTGCCAGGCAGAGGGAGAACCCAGTATATGAACTTTGAGACAGAAAAAGCTTTGAGTTTTGCACAATTGAAAGATGGCAAGTGTCGCTAGAGAAGGCAGGGCAGAGATGGGTGTAGCACAGGAGAACAACAGAGAGCTTCAGAGGAGCCAAGTTAAGTCTTAAAGATCATTGTAGAGTGGCTGTATTGGAGGGTTACAGCAAGGAGCTGACTCTGTTGGGGCTATTTTATTTTTCAAGATCACTTTTTATCAGGGTAGGCTGCAGCAAAGGCAAGACAAAACTAACAAGACTTCCTTATGTGTTCATCGAATATAGAATAAAAGAAAAAGATAAATTAAGGATGCCCCTTAAGGTTTTAACATCAGTAACAATGAACTGTGGGGTATTTATTAATATGAGGAAAAAGAGGAAAGAAATAAAGTTTCAGGGTGGGAATCATGATTTCTGTTTTGAGAGTTCTGTGGGACATCTAAAGATATAGCGAATGGATAATCAAATGTGCAGTGTGGGTTTAGGAGTTGGTCAAGGCTAGTGATAACACTGGGGAAGTAATAGTACATTGATGATGTATTTGTTTTTTAGGGCTACAATAACAAAGCACCCCTAACTGAGTTTCTTCGACCAACAGAAATCTGTTATCTCACAGTTTTGATGACTAGAAACCTGAAATCAAGGAATCAGCAGGGCCATGCTCTCTTAAGACTCTAGAGGAGAATCTATTCCATTCCTTTTTCTTAGCTTCCTTCGCATTCCTTGACCTGTAGACATATCAGTCTTCTTCACCCCAGTCTTCTCCCTGCCTCTTTCTATGTCCAAATGTTCCCCTTCTTATTAGGATACCAGATATTGAATGAGGGTCCACCCTAACAACCTCATAATTGCTTGATTATATTTACAAAGACCTTATTTCCAAATAAGATCACATTCACAGGTATTAAGGGTTACAATTTCAACATCTTTTGAGGGAACACAATTCAATCCATAACATATGGTTTTAAAGTCATGAAACTGGATGGAGTCTCCTGGGAGAAGGTTAGATAGAAAAAAGATCCAGAGACCTGGCTCTGGGGTGCACCAACATTTAGAGGAAGCTTGAGAAGGAGATCGAAGGAAAACTGGGAGAGTTTGGTCTCTGAAAAGACTAGAGACAGATGTTTTAAGTAGGTGATAGATAAATATATATCCTACATATATTTAAGTAGGTGATAGATAAATATATATCCTATATATTTATAGGATATATATCTATACCCATATCTATCTGTAGAGAGGGAGAATATATTTATATTTACAAATTTAAAAAGCTAGATCATGGAGTTTTGTGCTATGGGAAGTTGATTTTATAGTATAGAGACGGGTTAAGTAAAGGAGCCATACCCTTAAAAAAGTGGGAAGACTTGGGCTCTAGAGAAGTTTTTCCTTGACCACAGCAGGAGCATGTGTCCTCTTTTTGACCACATCTCGGCTCTTGAAACACAGGAGGAGGCAGACTTGTTGGAGTGGCAGGCAAGGAGTTTGAGACCGTGATGAAAAGGAGTGACGGTTCTCTTCAGAATCCTTTGGTGTCCTCTGACATTTGTGAGGCAAAGTCATTCATTGAGTATGTGGCAAGAAGAGGGGGCATGGTGGTGTTAAGAAAGAAGTGAAGATGTGAAAGGCATTTTGAAGAGTGGGATAGTGAAGATACTGAGGGCATAGACTAAGATTAATCTCTGAGATTACTTCCAGTTTAGATTCCATGATTCCAGCCAATGATCGTTTTAGACATTAGATAGATGGGTGGGTGGGTGGATGGATAGAGATAGGTAGATTAGATCGGTAGATAAAGCTATGGTCTGAGTGTTTGTCTCCCCCCACAAATTCACATGTTGAACTCCTAGCCCCTAAGATGCTGCTTTTAAAAGATGAGGCCTCCTGAGCCCGCGGGTTCGAGTCCCGCCTGGGCAGCGAGACCTCATCTCTACAATAAATCAAAAAAGCAGCCGGGCGTGGTAGTGCATGCCTGTAATTCCCGCTACTTGGAAGGCTGAGGCAGAAGGATCGCCGGAGCCCAGCAGGTTGAGGCTGTGGTGGCCGAGAGCGGCCACTGCACTCCAGTATGGGCAACAGAGTGAGACTCCAACTCAAAAAAAAAAATGAGTCCTTTGGGACATGACTAGGTCATAAATGTGGCTCCCTCATGAATGGGATTTAGTGCCCTTATAAAAAGACTCTGGAGAGCTTGTTCACCCCTTCAAACACGCAAGGACACAGTGAGAAGGCATCATTTGTAAGGAAGTAGGCCCTCAATGGACACCAAATCTGCTGACAACAGGATCATGGATTTTCCAGTCTCCAGAACTATGGGAAATAAATACCTGTTATTTATAAATCACTCAGTTTATGGTATTTTGTTATAGCAGCCTGAATGAACTAGGACGGATAGATAAATAAGAGGAAGGTTGAATGAATGGATGGATGGATAGACAGAAATATAGATCTAAGATCACTCTCTCTCTCTCCCTCATCTACATGTCTGCCTCTGTACTTTCCCAGAGTTTTATGTTAAAAACTGCTATGTAAGCATTCTTTATGTATTAAGGGTGTTAATATTGGCAAATTATCATGTTATTGTACTTTTAAAAGTCTACTATTTGCTTATTAATTTTGTTATGATGTTTTTGAGGTTGAGTTTTTCATGTAGTCAAATCTCACACTTCTTTGTGACTTCTGTCAATGTTTTCATGCATGGAAAAACTTTCCTTTAGAATAGCATTACATCTCTCTTTTGTTCAGATTCACCTGCTGCTATTTCTAAGACTCCTAATTCACGATCATCTCATCTATTATTATGCTCATCATGGTCCCAATCTTTGTCTGCCTCTACACCTGAGTGTTGAGTAGCTGATTACCTACCTGACACTGGCTTGTACACTTGAAGAGTGTAAAAAAGACACAGTGCCAGATTCAAATTAATAACCGTGTTTTATGCTCTTTATTTTTCCTGTAAGTGAATATTTAACTGTCTCATATAGATACCGTAATTTTTCAACTAAGAGTAAATTGAGTTAAGAGTTGACAAAAGATAAAGAAAGTAAGAAAAACAGTAAGTGGAAAGAAGGTACATCTGGTGAATGAGTAGAGCTTTGTCAGTTTTTGTCATGGGGGCTGGCTGTCATATTACAGAGAGAGAAGCCCTTGGACAAGCTTTTGGTCAGGAGAAAAGCTCTCTGTCATGGTGCCAGTGGATATCCCAAGGATGAGAAGACCATTTTGCCCTCAACATTTGAGGTTCTCTTTCAAAAGATTTTCCTGGGCCCTGAATAAGGGCCCAAGGTCTCCTCTGTCACATTTCACTCTAACTTGGTTAGGGCAAGTCTGCTCTTTGGGCTGAATTTAAGTTTGCTTCTAAAGAAAGAGTGTGGAAGCAAGTAAGCAAGAAGCATGTTGCCTAGGCATGTGCATTCCCACCTAGTCAGGGAGAATCAGGCTAATGCCTCCCTCCAGTGCAGGAATTCATGAAAAAATAAACATTTGTTGAGCATCTACTTCTTACCAGGCAATGTGTCAGAAATGGAAAATCTTGCTCACATAATTAAGTTTGCCTGAATTAGACACTCCTTCCAAAAAGAAACTGACTGCTTCATAGCTTACTGACTGGGGACACCCAAATTCCTTCAGCATTTCATTTCCCTTGTCAGATATAATTCCACTTACTGTCTTGTAATAACACTCAATGTCCAGCCATTGGTCTCTGTTCACATATTAATGATTATTATTGTTGTTACTATAATTTACTGTTAAATTAGCAAGATGACATAGAGATTATTAGTGACAATGCAGCCTCTACTATGTCACCAAAATTGTTTCTACATCTGTGTCTGTCTCTTTTCTCTACCTTCTCTTGCTCTCCTTCATTTGTCTCTCTATTCTCTCTATTCTTGTCCCTCTTTTTCTCTTTCTTTTTCTGTTTCTTTTCCCCCCTCTTTCTTTCTCTCTTTCCCCCTCATCTCAGACTCTCTGTCTCTGACTCCCTGTTTCTGTCTCTCTGTCCCTCTGTCTCTATTTGTTTCTCTCTCTCTCTCTCTCTCTCTCTCTCTCTCTCTCACACACACACACACACACACACACACACACACACACACGCCTGGATTAAAATACTAGGGTGCCCTTTAGCCCTTTACCACGTTATCCATATGACACACAACTCTAGTCCTTTCTTTTCTCAGATTTAGCTGCTATTGAGTGTTCATGGTCTACTGTCACGTACAATTTTCTTTCTTTTGTGGAGTAATTGAAATGGAGTCATGACTCAACTCTTACTGAAATACCACATTATGAAGCTGACAGATTTGGAAACTACTGCAACTCCTACTTTAACCAAAGCTGTCTTTCTGGTCTCTTATTCTATTATTCCTCCCATCGGTTGCTGTCCATGCTTGGTGACTCTTTTCCCCACTTAATTTAGCTGCATGACTAGATGTAATGAGAAGTCTAATTGCAGACTGGGGATAAAAAAAAAAAAGTGCTCTATCCTCAGAGTAAATTAGTTAAAAAGTAAGGAGATTCTTGCACCAGAATCTCTGCAGATGAGATATTGGAAGAAGTCAAACAGAGTTCTAAAAAATAAAATGAATTTGGATTTCCTGAATTATATTGATCAGTGTTCATGTGATCCATCTCAAGTGTTCTAGTTAAGTACAAACCTAGGTCATACATTTTAATTTTTCCTTTGACTAAACTCCATTGCTTGTGTGAGCCTCATTGTGTCCCTAAACCTTCATTCCATTGCTCAATTTTTTTGTAAAGAAGAAATCGAAATCTTGAGAGGATAAGAGTGTAATTTTATGATAGAGTGAGATCTGGGATTAGATTGTAAAACTTCTGATCTACAGAACTCAAATTTCAGAGCAGAGATAGCAACAGCCCAGTCTCTCATGGCACCAGCATCCTAGCCATTTCTATGGCAGTTGCTCAGTGGTGTTATGCCTTTACTGCCTAATGTCAATGGGGTCTTCAATTCAGGTTTTTTTTTTTTGTACTCACAATGCAGGATTTATACTCGTTTATTGTTATAGACCAACTAATTACTTCAGACTTATAGTCATGTGTTCTTCCCTGTCATTCCTCTCCCCTTCCATTTTCTTCTTCCTTTCCTGCCTATCTTTCCTCACTAAGGAGTGGGGCCCTTTTATCCATGGCACCAACTTCTCAAGTCTCCGACCTGCTTCTCTGGTGATATTGCCTTGATTTTACCTTGCCGCCTTCTTGAGTACTTCTTTAGTTCCTGCTGCTTTGATGTTGAGCCCTCTGTGTCTTTTGAATGTGCTCAAGCCTACATTTTCCATGTAATTGTGTGCTTCTCACCATGAAAAGTGCTATGCTATGGCCTGTGTTGAGTGGGACTTTTTTGTAGGCTCTGTGTTGCTCTGGGTCAGTCCTCATTTCACTTGGCACAGCTCTCCCCTTGGACTGAAGACTGCACCTTTGCTTTGGCACTATAAGGGAAGGTCCTTCATCTTATGGCCTCTGAGGGATTCGGCCATGGGCCACAGTGCCAAAGACTTCACTCATCACATTCCTGATTGACTCTGAGTCCATCCTGATTGTCTGTAGTTTTGTTTCTGATCTCTGGTCCCACTGAGCAGACCCTGGCTCCACAGCCTGCATACCCAGAGTCCATACTGAGCAGCTTGGCCTAAGGACCTTGGCGGCCACAACCAACTCTCAGATCTCTGTGGTCTTTTTGCAGCTTCATTGACTCCTTTCAGCAGGCTGGAAGGGTTGTTTGTTTTGTCCTGTGGAGCTGAGCTGAAAGAAATAGCTTCATGGTAATCAGACAGCGTGAAGAGTAACTCTCCACTAAAAGCATAGATTCTCGCTCCATAGTCTTTTCCTGTTCCCAGTTTCAAAACTCCTTCAACATTAGACATGCATCTCGTCTGTGGAACCTCGTCTGCTAGCTGGGTCAGGAGCAGAATACACTGGCCCTATCTTGCTTGACATATGGACAACCTAGTGCATTTTGTTAAGTTTCAGTTCAGTCTGATTTGGAAAGTCATTATAATGGGAATAAACACATTCTCTCATAGGGTAAAACATTGCCCCAGATCCTAGGGCAAGAAAATGTGGTCCTTACTATTAGGTACATAAGTGTTCTTATGAACATTTACGGTAACACACACACACACACACACACACACAAAGGAGTATATAGAGATTGAACACTTACTCCACAACACTCATTCACACCTAAACCAATGTGACTGCTGTAGTGAAATAGTAGGATTATTCTCAAAATAATCATTTTGAAACCAACGAAGTTTCTTTATTGGAAACTGAACTTTAAGTGTTAATACCACCTTACCACGTTCATCCCAAATCACTGCACAGACCAATGTGTCTCCAGTCTTTGTAGGGTATATGTGATTCCTGATGATTTACTCTAGACACACACTGACCTCCTTCTCTTGCTATGCAATTTCAGTGCACAGTTTTTCACCTGAGAAACCTCATTGACACCTTCAGGCCTAGCGAGCGACTCGAGGTGATTTCCCTGAGGTTCCCACCCAAAACTCGTTGTTCTGCTCTTCTTGTTCCATAGTCATGCAGCACTTTGTACATTACTCTTCTGCAGTACTTTGATATTGAATGGTAATGGTTTATATACACCACTGTCTCCACATTATTCGCTGGGCTCCTTAGGAAAAGGGACTCTAGGTCTTAGTTATCTCTGTGGTCCCAGCACTGGAGCATAGTGACTGGACTATTGTAGACCCTTCCTTGAACCATTTTCACCAAATGACTGCTGGATGAATGATTTCTCTCCAATTGATTTGTCACTTCAGTCATGCATCCATATATTAAGCAACAGCGTGAATCAAAACCCAAAGTTATATACAGTGGTGTAATATCAACAAAATTTAAGTATTTTTTCTTTTAAAAATTATTGTATTACTATTATTATTATTAGTTGGTGGTAGTAGTAGTATTTTAGCGTTGTGGCATACAAGTGAGGATTTGCTACATAAGTAGTTTGCTTGCAGGTAAAGTTTGGGCTTTTAGCTGGCCCTATGTCTCCCTGATAGTGAACCAGGTAACCTGTGTGATATCTCCTCCCTCTCTCCTCCCTCTTTTCCTCCCCTAGCAATGACCAGTGTCTGCCAATAATCCTACCCTTGTGCTTATATGACCAGTGATCATCAAGTCAAAGGATTTCTGTGGTAAAATTCTACCAGGAAGATTGACTGCATTTACCAATGAGCAATTTTGCTTTTCCCAAAACTGTTGCTTAATTATGCTGATAGATTTCAGAATGACTTCAGATTTGATTAATTAGTCTCTCTCTCTCTCTCTCTCTGTTTCTCCCTCTCCCCTCCCTGTGTGGTCTCACTCTGTTGCCCAGGTTGGAGTGTAGCAGCATGAATACAGCTCACCTCAGCCTTGACCTCCTGGGCTCAGTTTCCCAAGCAACTGGAACTACAGGCACACACCACCATACCAGGTTAATTTTTATTTTATTTTTTTGTGGAGACAAGGTCGCTCTATGTTGCCCAGGCTTGTCTCGAACTCCTAGGCTCAAACAATCCTTCTGCCTCAGCCTCCCAAAGTACTAGATTTACAGGCATGAGCCACTGCACCTCGCCTCCATTCTCTTTTGAGTTTCCCAAAATGTTGTGTGTGAGTAAACATAGGGCACTAGTACCTACAGTTTTCATTTTTTCAGCAGTTTGGGAATTTCTCCATAAATAGAGAAATCTGAGGCTTTGTCTGTCAGTGTGGCAGTTCTGATGAGGTGACTGTTTTGTGAGACAAGGATTAAGAACATTTAATCATTGGTACATAGACTATGTTCTCTTCTGTCACTTTGGTGTAGGAGTCAATGAAGACATCTTAGTCTTCTTAATAAATTACAGATAATCTCTCTCTCTATGCATGCTTTTTTTACTCTAACTTGGAGCCAAATGTTGCTCAAACTGAAAAAAATTATGTCTGCTTGTTTGTGCTGATATTAACTCTATTTGGATCAGTAGCACAATTTTCTAATTCAAATGGTCACCCCGGACTCTGTGCCTTGTGTGCATGTTCTTTCTTCTCAGTCATTCTTGTGATTATCTTGTCTGTTCCTTGTGTCATATGTTCTTTGTGGGTCTCTGCACTGAACTCTGTTTCTCGGGCAATTATAAAATTCAGGTTTGGTTACAGCTTAACTTTGCACACTCGCTATGGGTATGAGGTCTCCTAAATAAACTTTAAGAATAGTTTAAAGCAAGTGGATGATAAAGAAAGACAAATATATGGACTTTGCAGTAACCTGGATGGATATGGAGTCTATCACGCTCAGTGATTTATCACAGAAACAAAGAACAGAGTTCCATATGTTGTCACTCATAAGATGATCTTGAACAATTATAATGCTATAAGAAAGTGATTGGCAGTAATGGGAAACTGTTGGGGGGGGTGAATTGGCAGTTGAGAGAAACTGCTAGGGGAGGGAGGGACATACTTCATTAATAGGGGTACCTGCATGATCAATGTTTGTATAACTAACCATGAATTGTACCCCACTTTTTTACAAAAAAAAATTTTTTAAAGTTAAAAAAAAAGAAAGGAATTGAAAGGATTTTAAGGGTGTCAACAGGAATGGAATGGAATGGAATGGAACTGAGTGTAATGGGATGGAATGAATTGGAAGGGATGGAATGGATTGGAGAGGAATGGAATTCAATGGAACGGAATGGCATGGAAAGGATAGAAATGGAATGGAAAGGAATGGAGAGGATGAAATGGAATGGAATGGAATGGAAAGGAATGGAATGGAGAGCAGTGGAATGGAATGGAATGAATAGT
>NW_007011861.1:33365-106389 GCF_000164805.1 Carlito syrichta
TTCTTACAGTATTACATTGGATGTTCAAGGTCCATTATATGAGTGAGAACATGTGATACTAAAATTTTTTAAAAGTAAAAAAAAAAAGAATAGTTTAAAGGTATAGTGAATCCACTTAAAGGAAGAATTTCTAAAGACATAGTCATTGTGTGAAAGGATACACGTTCTGCTAAACAGGTACAATTTTCATTGATTATGAACAAAACCTCTACCTGGAAACATTCTACTAAGGTTGTCTCCATTACTTTATGTATGCAAAAATAACAAAAATTGTTTTTAGAAAAATGTTTAATACTTTGTTTATTAACTTATATTGCTTTTTCTCCTCCTAGTAATCTAAATGAGGCCGTCTACAGTTCTCAAAATTTAATTAAAAGATCAGATAAAATAGGAATATATGGAAAACGGTTTTCACATTATACCATAACTCTCAAAGTATCAATGACTTTCTTTTCTTTCAACAGAGCCTAGGGCAAAGGACCTTTCCAGGATGCACAGCAGAGCTTCTAGAAGTGTACTGGCAAACTTTTTCCATCAAAAGCCATAAAGTAAATATTTTAGACTTTGAAGGCCATATACAGTATCCATCGTGTACCATCCTCCACATTCCCCTCCCTGCCCTGCCAACAACACTTTTAAAATGTAAAGCCCATTATTAGCTCATGAGTTCACATAAAAACAGACACTGGGCTGGATCTGATCATGGACAGTAACTTAGATGACCTGGCCTGAAAAACAATTTTTGTAAAGTTTGTAAAACATTCTAGGATTTTTTGGTGCTCAATTTAGATTCTTTTAATAGCCTAAAACTAGTCAGTTTAAATCCTTTTTGCAACAAAGCAGGTTATAAACGCACACACACACATTAATGAGTTGAAGTGACTTATTAATAACCGTTGTAATAAATGTAACCATCTAGAGATATATATAGATGAAAACAAGTCTCTCTAACACCAAAGGCTGACACAAACAGCTATAATGTTATTTATGCCAATTTACTTCAGAATTTTTTCTTATATATGTGTTCTTATATGTACATATCTATCTACATATATGTCTGATATATACATGTATAGAGCCATATGCATGCATATACAATTCAAATGATTCATAACTATATTCATTTAACCTATTTTAATCATTTTGTAATATAATCACTGGTTCTTTGAAAACATGATTTTAGGCACTATTCTATCTTACCAAAATAGCACCATGTACTGATTTATTTACTATTAGGTTGTTTTCACCATATTATGTGACACTACAAGAAACGACTTCATAATTGCAGTGTTTCTGTGTAGTTTTTAGAAAGTAGTAGTTTGTTCTCTTGAAAGAGGGCCAGAGATCTCACAAATACATAACTGGAGGAAAGCATGAAACAGACACATGAGAGTTTCTAAGAAAAATATGTTAATAAGGAAATAGAGTTGAAAAGCTTGGCTGCTTCTTGCTGGGAAGTAAACAACCTTCAAAAATTTACTATTCTTTTTTACTTGACAAGACACTTTCTTATCCAGTTTCTCTTTTCAACACACAAATTTTTCTCCACTTCTTCTCTGTGAGTCCCATAGTCCTCTACGACACATAGGACATTCCAAGAAACCAGAACTTCAATGTTAAATGCTACTTTTTAAAAAAGTATTTTCTGTTAGCAATTCAACCTAGAGTAGGCCACCAACCTCAGGTTATGGTGAAGTAATGATGATTGTAAATACAAAATTCAACTCAGTGGAAAAGGCATAGTGTTTGCCTTTATATTGTCCACACCGCCGAAATTCGTTTTGAGCCCTACAGACACAGACACTTCTATTAATCAAAATAGCCTGGTATTCAATGTTAGCAGTAAAAGTTTTGATGAAAAAATGCAAACTTTTAACTCACACCTAGTGTTTGTCACGGAAGCTCAAAAGATAAAATAAATTCAAATTTCTTGCATACCATAAAAACTGCTGCAACACATTAGCTTAATGCCTTGCAGCCACAAGGCTGTGAGAGTATCTGAATTTGAAATATGTGTAGCATTCTGATTATCTGACAAAGTTATACACTATCAGCAAAAAGAATAAAACAGAGAATTCCCTTCAGGCAGGAACAATTGGCTGGCTGGTAATATCCAGGGAACTCAAAACATATAGAACCTAAGTGATCAAGTAGATTCATTTAGAAAGCATCTTCAGAGTTAATTTTATTTCCTGTCCACAAAAGCCACTTGGTACACAGGAAATTTATAGGTCCTTTGAGAACCTAGAGGGAGAGAAGTGATCCCTAAAGCCAGATGCTCAATTCTGAACAGGGCTGCCGTACTCTTCCACTCACTATCTTCATTCCATTTTGTTTTACAAAGCAACTGGAAACCACTGGCTTCTAATATTGCAGGTTAGGAAACTGAGGCTCAGAGAGGGTATGTGACTTGTCCAGGGTCCTCCTCCTCAAAAGTGGATCAACTGGACTTCAGATCTCAGATTTCTCTTAAAAACCCTTGCTGTGTGGCAGAATTTGAAGAAACCAGAACATTTCCCTGTATGAAGAATATCGTTGATGTAGATGTCACAATATTGTGCCATTCTACCATTAGAGAGATTCTTTCAGTTTACTCACTTCTAATGATAAGGAAGAAATTGAGACTTTATGGAATGACCACAATGATACTTTTTACATTCTATCTCTGACCTTTAAAAAATTCTGCAAGGTAGAGATTCTTCTTCCCAATTTATAGTTGACCACATGCACTTCAAAGCAATTAAATAACTTGCTTGAAGTTAAATAACAGCTAGAAAATGTGTACCTGGTACTCGAACACAGAACTCTGAGAGCAACTTTCTCTTATTTCCCCCAAGGAGTAACATATTCAGACCTTTGACAAAAATTGTTTAGCTGGCTGAAAATGCAAAGATAATTGGCGTAAGAGTTTGATGGCAGATGGAAAGATAATTCCAGAAGTAGGGGCAGCTGATCTAAATTAGCTGTCAAAATAATATAGCTTTTGGATGTGTGTATGTGCAATTTGGGGAAGGCGTTGGTGGCATTGCTGATGGGCATAAAAATAGGGCCACAGGAGAGTTATGTAACCTGTTCTACATCACATTTTACTCATCTATGGAAATAATAATCCCTGCCTTCCAGAGTTGCTGTGAAGAGAGAAACTGAAAAAGAAGATTGTAGGGTACCAAACATAAACTGCATCTACCTCAAAATTCTGTCCACAGCCAACCCTCTGGCTGAGCAGAAGCTATTTTTCACACTCTGCTGTATCTTTGCCATGAAAACAAAGCAAAATAAAATTTAAAAACATTTTCTTGAACCCTGCAATGGTCTGAATGTTTATGTTCCCCAAAACTCATTTGTTGAAATTCTAACTTCCAAGGTCATAGTGTTAAAGGATGAGGTGGAGCCTTTGGAAGGTGATGGAGTGATTGTGAATGGACTTTAGTGCCCATATAAAATAGGCCCCAGAGCGTTCCTATGCCTATTTTGTCTTGTGAGGATACAGTGAGAAGACAGCCATCTATAAGAAAGCAGGCCCTCACCAGACACCAAATCTGTCAGCACCTTAATCTTGGACTTTCCAGCATTCAGAACTCTGAGAAATGCATTTTTATTGTTTATAAGCCACCTGTGTTAGTACTTTGTTAAAGCAGTTCAAGCAGACAAAGACAACCCCATTACCCCACAGATACCGAGCCATTTCTTTGTTCCTCTTAGCAGGAAAGCTCTTCAAAGAAGTCATCTGTTGTCCCTGTCTCCAGTTCTTCTCCTCCTACTGGCTTAAACCAATCCAGCCAAGCTTTCATCCTATAGTTTCACGAAAACCACAACCTGACTTTCGAGCTGCTAAACCTAATGGTCAATTCTCCATCACCACCCTACTTGATCTATCACTGACACAGTTGATTATTTCTTTTTCCTTGATTAAACAAGATACTCCATACTCTTGGTTTTTCTCCTACCCACTGGTCTCTCCTTCTGTCTCTTTGGCTGGTTGCTCCTCTTTTCTAGAAGATGAATCTTGGAGTGTCCAGAGAGTCAGCCATCTTTTTTTCTCTCTCTACCTACTCAATGCCAAGGTGATCTCATGAAACATCATGGATTTAAATGCCATCTAAATGCTGATAACTTCAAGAATATAGGTCCAAAGCAGAACTTCTCCTAAGCTTTAGCCTTATTGAGCCACCTACCTTCTGGACTTCTCCCCTTGGATGTCTAATTGGTATTTCAAGTTTAACATGTCTGAAACTAAAATTCCTATGCCCACACCTCAGTCCCAGAGATCTGCTTTGCCTGTAGCCTTCCCCATGCAATTTGTCCTTTCAGTTGCTCAAAGCCAAAACCTTAGGGTCAACTTTACTCCTTGTTCATTCACACCTCGTATCCAATCCCTTAGAAAATCCTGTTTTTAAAGTATATCAGGATCTGACTGTTTTGCACCATCTCTACTGCTGCCATTCTGCTTTGGATTCAATCATCTCTCACCTAGATTATTACTGTAGCCTTCCAAAATCTGATTCCTCCTGATTCTCCCTGATTCCTACATTGAAGCCAGAGTGATTTTTTTAAGTGTGAGATGATGACATCACCTTTTTTCTCAATCACGTATGATGCCTCTACATTGCACAAAGAGTAAAAGTTCTTAAAATGATTTACTAGGTCCAGTGTCATATAGCCCCAGTTTCTTCTTTGTTTCCATTTCCTTCACTTTCTCCCTTCATTCTAGTCACACTGTCCTCCTTTCTACTTTTGGAGATGAGACACTCTCTGTCTCAGGGACTTTAACTGCTTTGCCAGCAGCAGTCTTCCCCCAGTATCTATTTAGTTAACGTCCTTACCTCCTTCAAGTCTTCATACAATAGTCCCTTTCTCAACAAGGACTCCTTTAACAGACCGTTCTGTTTAATACCTCAGCTTCTGAGCCCACCCTAGGCACTCCCATTTTTTTCTTAAAGTGATCTTTCTTTCCCCATAGCATTTATCACCTTTTAAACATTCTGTATAATTTACTTATTTAGTATGCTTATTGTGTATTATTTGCATTCACCCACTCAAATGTAGATCCCTTGAAGGCAGGAGTGTTTGCGCTGTTAAGTAATAACTGCAGGTGCCTGGAACAGTACCCACACTTAGTGGGCACTTAGTAGCTCTGTTCTGAATAAATGAATAAACTGGAAATTAACTGAATCTGATTCAAGAACAGATTAGAGTCATCTTTTCTACATCAGTCTATGAGAAAATTATAACTGTCAAGCATAGAATCTACCACCAACCAATTCCTCACTCTCGTTCAAGTGAATACTATGAGTTTTCCAAATAAAAGTTTAGCTTATCAATTGTAATGGAAAATGTATATCAGACATCAAAAGAAGTCAATTCACGACTTACCTTTAGAAATGGACTTTTTAAGCTGGGCTCGGTGGCTCAGCCTGTAATCCCGCGCCTTTGGGAGGCTGAGGTGAGTGGATTGCCTGAACCCACCTGGACAGTGAGACCTCATCTCTACAATAAATCAAAAAATCAGCCAGACGTGGTAGCGCATGCCTGTAATTCCGGCTACTTGGAAGGCTGAGGCGGAAGGATCGCCAGAGCCCAGCAGGTCGAGGCTGCGGTCGGTCACTGCACTCCAGTCTGGGCGACAGAGTGAGACTCCAACTCAAAAAAAAAAAGAAATGAACTTTTTAAAAAAGTTAAGCAACTGTGTGTGTACAATGTTTACATGGAAACTGAATCAACATTTGAATTCAAATCTTGTTTTAAAACAGTAGTTATCTGAGGGTCAGATCCTATTAAAAATGTATGGTCTCCCAAAGAATGTTCTGTGCAATACCAAGACAAGGAAATATTTAGTAAAATAAGTTGTTCTTAGGTCAAACAAAATAATACAATGACTCAATGGGTTGCTAGAGTTGCTCTAGCACATACCAGCTCCCAAGGGCCAACTGTGTACTTTTCTTCCCACCTCCACATTGCTGGAAATCTACCGTGTTGAGAATATTTATACCATGGAAATAGGCAATTGAACAATCAGTAAATGCTGTGAATCAGGACTTGTTATTTCTGATTAGATTCAAGTAAGATTTAAATAAGAGTCAGTTAAACATTTACTAGCACACGGAAGCTACATTTGCGTCTTGAAATATGGTAGATGTCTGTATGGGGTCAAGGATCTATTTAACTTTGTATTTCCAGTATTTACTAAATGTGTGTAACTGTGAAATCATTCTTTAAAGAATACAGTGAAACACCTATTACTATTCTAATAGAATACATCCCTTTGTAAAATGCTACAATTTTGGAAATTGCATGGAATTTTTGTGTCTGAAAAGCCTAGGTTATCAATGGGTAATCTTGAGCAAAATATCCCTTTATGTGAAGTGAAGAAAATACCTCACTTTCAAAATTTTTGAAAAGGCTTAAAATCAAACAAAGTATGAGATATTTTCACAACTTAAACATTTAATAAAGGTTAATTTTTGTCTCCCCCATTCCCATCTCCCCAACCTGGCTTTTGAAAACTACAAAATGATACAAGAGACTTTCCTATTACCAAAGTAGAAATTATCATCCAAAACCTTATTTCTCATCACATAATCAAATATACAAATGCATGATCAAGAATAAGGAGCTTCTTATACCAACGTTTTATTTTAAAAAATACCTTCAAGTTACTTATTCTAAACTTAAATTTTGACTTATCATAAAATATATTTATTTGAGTCATAATTTTAAAAAATAAATCTTGCTGTAAATTTTTTGAATTTTTGTTGTTTTTTTCAGCATACTTTCTAGTCTTAATTTGTTTTCCTGATAAGTTTTCTCATACTCAAGCATCATGAAAATATCTTTGAATTCAATTTCTTTGAAGCAGTTTGGTCTATTCCAAATATAAAAGAGGGCTTTGGGTCCTTGAATCTCCTGTTCTGCTTAAGTTTTCTCTAAGTCTGGTAGGCATCTTTTCCTACTAAACAAATTGTTCTCTACATACTGAGTGTGGATTTCATAAGGAACTATAAAATCTTATTAGGTAAAATAAGTTGGCCTCTCTTATTTGTTAAGAAGACTGTCAAGTTTCTAAGAAACTTTACTTTCCAAACAACCCCAATCCCAACTCAAGAGGCTTTTTTGTTGTTGTCAACTTGCCTTGTGGTAAATAGGACTGATCAAAAGAACTTTCATTAGAATAATAAAGCTATTCCAAAATGATGTTCCAAAACCACTATTAAAAAAATCCTTTTCATGTACACATTGGAGGCGTAACAGATCACACAAGGAAAAAAAAAAGTCTTTTTTGTCTGAAATGATATTTTCTGTGGGACTCTTTGTCAAGGCAGTCTTGTTTGGGACAGGTCACGTGATTTTCCATTCACGTCACTCTTCAGACTCAGGAGGCTTGGTGAGCAGAGGTCGTATATTTGACTATAACTAAAAGAATCTCTTGCACTATTCACAGGGCTTTTACAAAACGGGATTGGGGCATAGCTGTATAGAAGGACCTAATCATTCACAACAATCTAAAGGGCCTTCCTTCTTTGGTCTCCAAACTTGTAGCACAAAACAGTAATCTTCAGAAACACAAGTGGGCTGCTCTAGCCATTATATGGGTGGCAAAGATTGTTATTCTCTGTTATCTCCTGGAATGCATTATCTTTAGGGTCCCTTCAATGTGTATGTGTTCATTTCTGTGAAGAGGAAGCAAGCACATTTAAGAGAAGCCCTCAGCAAAAGCCTTCCTGGAGCTCCAGGTGTATGTTATTGCATCGTGCTGATTTTGCAACAACCAACATTCTTGCGTACTAAAACAGTCACTTCGAATTCCGTTCAATTGAGAAGCAAAAACCTTTGCCAAGGACAGATTATAGCTGGAACATAGACATTAATAAGCTACAGAACTATCAACAACAACAATAAAAGTTAAACTTTTTTCTTCTGTATGTCCTTGCTAATATTTGTCAGTATTCCCATTAATAACTTCTAATTTTATAGAAGAAGAAATATGTTTTGATTCCTTCTTTTGGTTGTTAATAAAATTGAATGGTTTTCTAAGTTTGTGAACAGTTATAATTCCACTTAAAAATTTTTTTTTATTAAACATTTTTTATTTTAAAATTGTGGGGTACAGTTAAGGGTTAGGTATACAAATATGCATCATTCAGGCATCCTTGTTGATAAGGGGTGTCCCCCCTCCCATCCCCAGACAGATTGACTACAATTAATCCCACCATCCTTGCCCTCCCTGCCCCCCCATAGATTCCCACCACTGTCGAGCCTTTTTTTATAGTATTACGATAGATGTTCAAGGTCCACTTATGAATGGGAACATGTGATACTCAGATCTTCATTGCTGTGAAAGATCACTCAGTATTACAGACTCTAGTTCCAACCAGGTTGCTGCTGAATTCATGATTTTGTTCTTTTTATGGCTGCGTAGTATTCCATCGTGTATATGTACCACATATTTTTAATCCAGTCCTCTTTTGATGGACAGCATGGTTGGTTCCAGTATCTTGCTATTGTAAACAATGCTGCGATAAACATACGTGTGCAGGTATCTTTTTATAGAGTGATTTGAATTCTTCAGGGTATATTCCCAGTAGGGAGATTGCGGGGTCATATGGGAGGGCGATATTTAGAGCTTTTAGGAATCTCCACACTGCTTTCCACAGAGGTTGCACTAGTTTACACTCCCATCAACAGTGTATGTGTTCCCTTTTCATCACATCCTCTCCAGCATCTGTTATTTTTTTAGTTATTGATAATGGCCATTCTGACTGGAGTTAGGTGGTATCTCAGTATAGTTCTAATTTGCATCTCCTTGATGATTAGCGAGGTTGAACATTTCTTCATGTGTCTGTTGGCAACTCGTATGTCTTCTTTTGTGAAGTGTCTGTTCATATCTTTTGCCCACTTTGTAATGGGGTTTTTATCTTTTCAGCACATTTGAGTTCCTTGTAGATCCAAGATGTTAGGCCTTTGTCAGACATGGTATTTCCCACTCTGTGGGCTGTCTTCCTGCTCTCTTGATGGTTTCTTTGGCTTTTGCAGAAGCTTGTCAGTTTAGTGAGGTCCCACTTGTCTATCTTATCTCTTATAGCCTGTGCGTTTTGGGTTTTGTTCAGGACTTGGATGCCAGTTCCAATTTCCATAAGGGTGTGTCCTGCATTCTCTAAGGTTCTTATGGTTTGAGGTTTTACATTTAGGTCTCTGATCCATTTAGAGTTCATTTTTGTGTATGGGGATAGATAGGGGTCTTGCTTGAGTCTTCTGCATGTGGTCAGCCAGTTTTCCCAGCATCATTTACTGAACAGGCTCTCCTCTCCCCAGTGGTAGGTGGTGGAGGCTTTGTTGAAGATGAGTTGGTTGAGAAATTGAGGTTTTGCTTCTGGAAACTCAATTCTATTCCATTGGTCTATATGCCTATTTCTGTACCAACACCAAGCCACTTTAAAAATTTTGAAAGTACCCTTTGCACATTTTAAATTGAATTTTCATCTATATTTATTTTTTACACATTATTTCAATATATAAATATTTATAATTTATTTTTAAGTTGACTAGAATGTATTTATGATATACACTTATTTATGATATACATTTATTTATTTATTTATGATATACACCTTGATGTCTTGATATTCATTTACATTATGGAATGATTAAATCAAGCTCCTTAACACATATATTACCTCACATATCATTTTTTTGTGACGAGAACATATAACATCTACTCTCTTAGCAATTTTCTTTTTTTGTTTGTTTGTTTGTTGCTCACTCTGTCACAGCGACACACTCACAACCACTGCAGCTTCAACCTACTGAGTTCAGGCGATCCTTCCACCTCCTGGAACTACAGGCACACACCACAACGCCCAGATAATTTTTTGATATATTGTAGAGATGAGGTTTTGCCATGTTGCCCAGGCTGGTCTTGAACCCATGGGCTCAGGCAATCCTCTCACCTCAGTCTCCCAACGTGCTGGGATTACAGGTATGAACCACCATACCCGGCAACACTATACACTATATTCAAGTATACACTATATTGTTATTAGCTATCGTCACATGATATAAAATAGCTCTCTTAAACTTACCCCTCCTAAATGAAATTTTATGCCCTTTGACCAACATCTTCCCTGTCTCTCCACATTCCAGTCTCTAGTGAGCACCATTTTACTGTTTCTATGAGTCTGATTTTCTAGATTCCCTATATAAGTGTGAACGAGGTATCTGTCTTTCTGTACCTGGCTTATTTCACTTAATGCCCTCTAGGTTCATCTATGTTGTCACAAATGACAGGATTTTCGTCATTTTTTTAAAGCAGAATAGTCGTCCATTGTGTATATAAGCCACATTTTCTGTATTCATTTATTCAATGTTGGATGCTGAGATTGCTTCCACATCTTGGCTATTGTAAAGAATGCAATAAACACAGGAGTGCAGACATCTCTTTGACATGCTGATTTTCTTTCCTTTGGAAATATATACAAAAGGGGAAATGTTGGATAATATGGTGGTTATAGTTTTAATTTTTTGAGAAACCACTACACTGTTTTTCATCATGGCTATACTTATATTCCTACCAACAGTGTTCCCTTTTCTCCACTTCCTCACCAACACTCGTTATCTTTTGTCTTTTTTGATAATAATCATTCTAACTCATTGTGGTTATAATTTGCAGTTCCCTGATGATTGGTGATGTTGGGCATTTTTTTCATTTTCGTCTCTATTTTTTATAAATTTATACTAGTTATTTATAAAATGAATTAATCTGATTTTGAGATTCCCTTGAATTTTGCTTGTTTTTTTGGAATAAGGATAAGTTTATAATTTTTATATACAGCTGTCCCTTGGTATCTATGGGGGATTGTTTCCAGGGCCCACATGGATACCAAAATCTGCAGGTGCCCAAGTCCCTGATATAAAATGTATTTGCATATAACCTACACACATCTTCCCATGCACTTCAAATAATCTCTAGATTACTCATGATACCTAATACAATGCAAATGCTATGTAAATACTTGTTATGCTCTATTTTTTAACGTGTGTTGTCTTTATTGCTGTTATATTTTTCTTGAATATTTTCTTTGGGTAGTTACTTGCATCTGCAGATGCAAACCCACAGGTATAGAGGGCTGATTGTACTCAGACTGATTACACTCTTTCTAATTGTTTTTATCACATCTATTCTCGGTGCATTTTTCTGTTGCAATCTGCTAAACATATACTCTTATTTTCTCCTAGTTTTCTAAGGTTTTGACATATATAGTTTCATAATACATCCGGAATTTATTCTAATCCCTTGTGTAAAATAAGATCTAAATTGAATTTTCAAATAGTAAACTAATTGTCCCAGTATTTACCAACGATGTCTTTCTTTTCCCATTGATTTATGAGCCTTAGCAAGATAAATTTCACGGGATAAAGAGTGTGCCTTTGAGAACCTCACACGCCTGTGCCCTGCCCTCAGCTCCTTATTAACTGGATGATCCTGGGAAAGTACCTTTACCTGTGGCTCTTGGTTTACTTACCAGTAAAGTAGACACAGTGGTATTTAACTGCCAGGGTTCCTGAGAGGATGAAGTGGAAAAATACAAGCCAAGTGTTTAACAGTGTTCCTGGTACTTAGTCAATGTGTGTGTTGGTGTTAATAGTAATAAATTTTCCTTGCTGTGGGGCCAGTGATGAAAACTCTGACACTGGTCTGCAAACATAATCCTCACAGTTTTTCTTCTACTTCTTCACATCCCAATGTAGCCCCAGCCCCTCTCTGACCTCACCCGCTCCCCTTCACCTATCCCATCCCCTCCTCTCCAGCTTCCTGGCTGTCTCTGCTCCAGCCAGCCCCCTCCTGCCTCACAGCTTCGTGCTTCTCTTCCCTGTCCCTGGAAGTATTTCCAGATTCACACTTGCTTACTCCCTCACCTCTAGAAAGTCTTTGCTCAGCCGATATCTCCTGACTGAGGCCTTCCCTGAACATCTCATTTAATGTTGCACCTCCCCGGGGTTCTCTCTCATCATTCCTTGTTTCTTTTTCTCCACAATACTTGCCACCTTCATATCCCTTGCTTCTTTTCTATTTTCTGTCTTCCCCCACAACAAAAATCTCCCCAGGGTAAGAGATTTTTATTTGTGTTTTCTTTACTGTAACCCCAAGGCCTGTAATCATTCCTAGAAAGTCGCAGGTGCTTCATGTACTACTGTCGAATGAACACATTATATAACTTTTTAGATTATACTGTTATAACCTAACAATCATGAAGGACAGGGGGATAAGAGTAGAGAAAGTGGAGGAAGACGGGAGACAGAAGAAAGGGAAGCCAGTTCCTTCTTTGGGGGAAGGATTCATTGGGAACACTTTCCCAGAAGCTCCAGCTATGGCAAGTGTCTATGCAGACTTGCTTGTACAACAGTCTCTGGGGAAGAAGACTAGTAAGAACCAAATGATCAAACTTGGACTAATGAAGGAGAACCAGAAAAGAAGCAACAGCCCTTCAGTGAACATTTTCTCCAAATAAGTGTCTTGTCTATTAGAGCTATTAACTATTTAAACATGCTGAGTTATAAACCTTGGCAATAAAGCATCTATCCTAGTATGTTAAATACCATAAGACAGAAAAGTCTGTAGCTTAATACTCAGCAATTCTCTGTAGCATGACTCGTTTTTTTTTTTTTTTTGAGTCAGTCTCACTCTGTTGCCCAGGAATGCTCATGGCCATTGCTAACTCGACCTTCCACCTCAGCCTTCCAAGTAGCTGAAACCACAGGCATGCACCACGATGCCCGGCTTATTTGATTTATCACAGAGATGAGCTCTTGCCATGTTGCCCAGGCTGGCCTTGAGACCCTGAGCTCAGGCAATCCTCTTGTCTCCACCTCCCAAAGTGCTGGGATTACAGTCATGAGCCACCATGACCGGCATGTAGCATGACTCTTAATGAGTTCTAGAATGTTAATTCTTAGATATTGCCTACCATTCTACACAATGGAATACCATACAAAGTGCTTGGAAACTGCAAGTTGCAGTAATTATTTTGTGATATCCTATGCATGAATATTGGGAAAATTAGATTTATTCTTAGCTTCCTGTTTGCACAATCAAATGGGGACTCAAGAGACATTGTCATGCTTTATTTTAGTATTCTTTTCTTTCTTTTTCTTTTTTTTCCCCTTGTTTTTTGAGTTTGAGTCTCACTCTTGTTGTCCAGGTTGGGGTGCAGTGGCATGCTCACGGCCACCACAGTCTCGACCTGCTGGGCTTAAGTGATCCCTCCGCCTCAGTCTTCCAATTAGTTGGAACTACAGATGCATACCACCACACTTGGCTAGTTTTTGTGATTTATTGTAGAGATGAGGTTTCATCAAATTGCCCAGATGATCCTCTCACTTCATCCTCCCAAAGTGCTGGGATTACAGGCTGAGTCACTGCACCTGGCCAGTATTCTTTTCTTTATTGCATTTACTTAACAAAATGGAAGTCTGCTCTAGTAGGAACTGTACTACCAAAAACTTTTCAAATGAACTCATATCTATTAACTCATGGACTTGGGTTAGTGAAGGTTCAGACTAGGGAAGTGCTCCTCTTTGTCTTTGTTCTTTTTTCAAGCCCAATGACTCGTTTTAGGATGTCCTGCATTCACTTCTACTATTTCCAAATGGTTCAGCACTGAACTCCTTAACTGTTGTCTTCATATTTCCATCTTGGATAACTAGAAAAGCCTTAACATTTAAAAAAAAAAAAAAAAAAAGAAAAAGAGGTTGCGGGGATAGCTTCACTTTCTGAGCTGTCTTTTCATAATGACTCTTGGACTTGAAGTCAATCAGGGGCCAGAGAAAGCATTTGTTGTTGCTTTGGTAACCTCCTGACTCACCGACTACTAGCTGCGCCCAGAAGTCCTTGAGTCCCTGAAGCCAGGTAACCACCAGAATGCCCCCTTTGGCACATGTTTACTGTTGAGCACCCAATCAAAATGCATTTTTTATGAAGGTGAGAAAACCAGTCATTGCTTGCCCACACATGAAGAGGCAAGTATCTCAAAACCAGGTGCTTTGCTGGTTACAAGCACAGATGAGTCAGATGAGTTGGATTTGAGGACAAAAACTCATTAATATTTTATAAACCAGTCAGCAGCATGGTTCTCATTTTACTTACCAAGAGGTTCTCTGTGATATATTGATTAACACAAGTTCATTCTGTTCTCTAGATACAGTAAAACAACCTACAGAAGTTTTTATTTATTCAGTGTTCACACAGGCATGTAGGTTTTTGTAAGCTAGGACTTGCCTTGACCTTCAATTCCTGACTGTTCACATTAAGTACTATAGATAACCAGACAACAGAATTTACTAGGTATTATATGTTGTTTGATTTCTATTCTCAGTGCTGTGATTGTTATTGTAAAAGACACAAGAGAATATAAAATATAGTCTCAGGCTTCAGGGAGCTGAACTCCAATGAACATGAGAATAATGAACTGGTGATTAAGTAGCCTCAAAGCCTATTTGTCTATTGATTTGCATGGCAGAGAAGGGTCTTTGAGAAGGAGTTTTTGGAGTTAGAGGTAGGGAAAAGCTAGACTTGAAGAGCCCGTGCCTGTTTCCCAGCCTGACCCGTAGACTGAGAGTGTTCTCAAAAGAGAATCTGATGACAAAAATAGGAAGAGGGGATGATGAGAAATACAGAGGCTAGTGCACAGCTGCTTTGAAGACTCCATGACAAAGAACAACACATAACAGAAACGGAGAGGATGAGGAGAGAAACATTCCCCCATTTACAAGTGAGGTACAAATAGCATAGTTTGGGTCCCCACAGGTCTGCAGCTGGGAAAGCACTTAGGATCAATGCTGTGGCAGTGGATCTAGGTGCTTTTAGGCATAGGCAGCAGAAGGCATCACATGAACCAGCATGGGCAAGCAGAGAGGGCTTGTGGTGACCTCATGTAAGAACCACCAAGGGAATCCCTTGCATAACTGGGAGAGATCGGGGTGGCAGGCAAGTTTCTCTTTGTGCAAGTAGTTACAATGAGCCAGTAAATTTCACCTTATTACTCAGTGTTACCTTATTTGTACCCACATGTTGGAGATGATTTTTCTGGCTTGATTTTTGGATTCTCTCCAATGTTTATGAAGAAAATAGTGGTGAGACAGTTCTTTCCAGCACACAGCTAGTCAGAGAATGAGCATGCCAGGTAGAGAGGGGAGGCTTGTGGTCTGGGTCAGTCCTGAATAAGCGAGGTGAATCATATGAACATCATTTTCTATTTCTCTTTTCTTTGCCCTCGTTAGAAGATTTGGGTTATTAAAATGACTTAAGATGGTTATAAACCCTTGGGCTGAAAGAGAATGGCAGCAGAAGGAAACATTCTGATGGAGGTTACATAACATTAGTTAAGTGGAATATTGCTCCCACATGAAGTACTATATTTACTTAAAGGGGAACTCTCCAAGTGACCTCACACACTCTGTTGATTAGGGCCTCTCCCTCTGGCCAAGTAAGACCAAAGTTAACAGGTTAACAAGGAGGGTTATCAAGTGGGGACTTAGTTAATACATGCCACTCTTAATTATTAATAGCTGCAAAGAAGAGCACGCTTCTTCTAATCAAGAGATCATCATGTGAAGAAAGATTTCACCGTTTAAATAAGTTCTACCAATTCCACTTTTATTTTTCTCTTTTATTGCCAATATTTGATCCAAATTATACTTATAGTCATACAATGATCAGAAATCTAGAGAAAGATGGACAGCCAGCCCTCTCTTATGAGTTTCATAAGCTTGAAAATATTTGGAATTGTCTTTGGCTGGCATCTCACTTATAAAAAATTAAAGCCAATATGTAAAAACTAATTTTTATAAGTTATGTCACCTTCTGATTATCACCTCCAGAAAGAACTGTTTTTTTAGGGATATTTCACGAGTAAGTTATTGGGATGGAAAGTCAGTTGCTAATTTGGCATCTTCATTCTTCTTGGAAATATGATCTGAAATAAAATAATAGGTCACAACTATAGATAAGATCTCATAGAAAAAATTTTATGTTTGGTTCATTATTAAGAGCACTTATTCAAAATGAAATTATTTTAGGTATTCCAAGTGTCAAAACTGACAAAGAGTCAAAGGCTTTACCTCACAATCTGACAAGTAACCCTGCCACAGTTTTATGGATGCTGGCAGTTCTAATTCATTCTGTGTTGCTATATTGCAATACATGAGACTGGGTAATTTACAAAGAAAAAAGGTTCGATTGGCTCACTATTCTGATGACTGGAAAGCTCAAGATTAGGCACCTGCATCTGGTTAGGACCCAAGGCTGCTTACACTTGAGGCAGAAAGCAAAAGGGAGTCTGCTGTGCAGAAATCACATGGAGAAAGAGGAAGAGAAGGAAGAATGAGGTGCCAGCTCTTTTTCAGCTCTCAGAACTAAGAGTGAGCATTCACTTACCCCCAAGGGAGGGCATTAATTTCTTCATGAGCGATCCACCCATGACCCCAACACCTCCCTCTAGGCCCTACCTCCAACATTGAGGATTATATTTCAACATGAGGTTTGGAGGGGGAAAACATCCAAACCATAACACTGGCAGAAGACATTAGAGTCCTGGGTCAGAGACAAAGAATTTTCTGATTCACAGCAATAGCAGTAGATTCTCTTGTGCCAAGTCGACAAATCCCAATTCCCATGATGCAATGCAAAGAGAGTTAGGTAACATCTGTACACAACATGAATTGTGTTACAAGAAAAGGATCTTAAGTTTAGGGAACAATCCTTTATATTGAACAGTGAGCATGTCTACTCTTTGCTTCTGTAGGTAACACCATCTTTATCTTCAAAGGTCATTCACAATAAAAACATCTTTGAAAAGATCGTCCTAAGCAAAGGCAATCAAGACCTCTGTTTACAGAACGTGTAGAACATGAAAGCTCCATAAGGTTGTCTCTCAACCACATACATATTTTCCTTCCTTCCTTCCTTCCTTCCTTCCTTCCTTCCTTCCTTCCTTCCTTCCTTCATATTTATTTATTTTAATTTTAGATTCAGGGGTACATATGCATATTTGTTACACGGACGTATGTGGGATTGAACCTTACATGGCCCATTTTCCAGAGAGTGAACATTGTGCCTAGTAGTTAGTTTCTGAACTCTAGCTCTCCTTCCCTTTCCCCCTTATTGGTGTCTTCAGTATCTATTAATTATTTCTATCTTTGTGCCTCTTTAACTCCAACATATGGGTGAGATCATGCAGTGTTTGTTTTCTGTTTCTGAGTCAGTTTACTCAGGATGGGATCTCCAGCTCCATCCATGTTGTTGCAAAGGACATGATTTCATTCTTTTCTATGGCTGCAGAGTAGCCTCAACCTTCCAAGTAGTCAGAACTATAGGCGCGCGCTACCACGCCCAGCTAATTTTTGATTTATTGTAGAGACAAGGTCTCACCAAGTTGCCCGGGCTGGTCTCAAACCCACAGGCTCAAGCAATCCACTTGCCTCGGCCTCCCAAAGTGCTGGGATTACAAGATGAGCAACTGAGCCCCGCCGCTTTTTTATTTTTATTTATTTATTTATTTATTTTTTTGAGTTGGAGTCTCACTCTGTCGCCCAGACTGGAGTGCAGTGGCCGCTCCCGGCCACCACAGCCTCGACCTGCTGGGCTCCGACGATCCTTCTGCCTCAGCCTTCCGAGTAGCTGGAACTACAGGCGTGCACTACCACACCTGGCTATTTTTTTTTCTTTTTATTGTAGAGATGAGGTCTCGCCAAGTTGCCCAGGCAGGTCTCGAGCCTGCGGCCTCAGGCAATCCACTCACCTCAGCCTCCCAAGGCGTGGGATTACAGGCTGAGCCTCCAAGCCCGGCTCGCCTTTTTATTTTTTAATAATGGCCATTCTAGCTGGTGTAAGGTGGTATTTCATTGCGGTTTTAATTAACATGTGACTATCCATGCCATCTCAAATTACATAAGTTAAATGCCACGAGTCCCCCAAGGTAACATTGTAATCATAATTTTACTTTAAAATGTATTATCTTTTTTTTTTTTTTTTTTTTTTGAGTTGGAGTCTCACTCTGTCACTCAAACTGGAGTGCAGTGGCCGCTCCCGGCCACCGCAGCCTCGACCTGCTGGGCTCTGGCAATCTTTCCGCCTCAGCCTTCCAGGTAGCTGGAATTATAGGCGCGTGCTATGACGCCCGCCTGGCTAATTTTTGATTTTGTAGAGATGTCTTGCCAAGTTGCCCAGGCGGGTCTCGAACCGGCGGGCTCAGGCAATCCATTCACCTCAGCCTCCCAAAGCACTGGGATTACAGGCTGAGCCACCGAACCTGGCTAAAATGTATTATGTTAATCCACATGTTCTTATTCCCTTCCCAGTTAATATTTTTATACACATTAACATATAATGATAATGATAATAGTATTAAAAATGTCACTCTCTCCTAAAATGGTAGATTTCTATTGGAATTGAGATTAATATAAGTTTAGTCAGCAAGCAGAAAAGCAGTTGGAAAGGGTCTTTGCAAAATACATTCAATTACAAGAAGATTCAGAAGAGACATAGGTAAAATTATTCTGTTTAAAGTATAGACTTAAATGTAGTGATGCTGGATAAATGAGTTATAAGATAAATGAATAATCAAAAGGAGGTTTGTTTGTTCTGCTTTGTTTGAAATGAAGCTCTTGAGCTGGACATTGAGGAGTTGTGAGACACAGCCGGATGCTGAGAGGGTGTCTAAAGTACATGTGACATCAAAGGATACCCCAGGAATGTGGGATGCAGAGAAAAAGACTTGGTCCCATGAAGATTTTTCCAGTGACAGATAAATACCAATTGACTAGTGGGCTTTGTTTTGTTTTTTGCAGCAGGAAATACTTGATTGAGAAAATGCATGTTCTTATCTTCTCTTTCATTTTTCTTACTCATTATTTCCAAGTTCCAAGCTAGAATAGACAATAATCCTACAAATTTCAGATACACATAATTTATTCAGATGCCAAAAGCTTCAGTGGGTTTTGCTTTCAACCTCTAGAATTTGTTATAACTTTAAAACCTAGCCTGTTGAATGTAAATTGAATTTATTTCTCTCTATTTACTTATTGAGATAAATATGCAGCATTTTGGCTTTTGGCATTTTTAGATGTTTAGACAGTATGTCTTTATAATCTGTGATGATATTAATATTGACCCGTGTAAACGTTCTTATATGTTATAACTTGAGTGTGCTAGAAAACTTTCTCTTACACTCTTCTCCTAACTTAGTGACTGCAAATAAACACATGAATAAATAAAGAAATAGAATTACATTCTGACATCTGGGGTTTTGTAAATGAGAAGTTTTTTTCCCCCCAACAAAGAATAAAAGCACTGATTATGGAGCCTATCTAGGTCCAAATCATTGCTTCACAACTTACCAGCAGTGTTACCATGAACAGCTTACTTTATCTGCCTATTCCTCAGTTTCCCCAACTTTAAAGTGCAGATAATAACGGTTTTACCTCGGAGGTTGCTATGTGGACTATATAAACTCAAAGGTGCAATATGTTTAGAACAGTGCTTGGCACATTGGAAGCACTCTATAAATGTTTGCTATTACTATCTGAAAAATAGCATTTTCTCTTTCTTTCAAATTAGAGTAAAGCTTAGGCTTTGGCAAATAGAAATATTTATAACAACACAAATTTTGTGAGCATTGTGTCAGTCACAAAATAAGCATTCAATAGTTGCTTGCTGAATTGCTATGTTAAATGAATATATAGATGGATGATGGTCATCCTCTCATCTCTTTATTTTCATTTTACTAAAAATCCAGTCATGAGATTGGAAATTAAATAAAAGGAGCTGAAGAATAATCCTGAGTCTGAGCCCGTGCTCATGGGAATCTGTTGTGCCCCTCTGATTTACTTTTTTTTTTTTTTTTTTGGTTAGACCTGATTTCCTTCCGCCTTTAGACAATCTGAAGTCATTTAGATCAATGTGTGTCTGATTCTCTTTCTTTTTTAAGACGTTTAACAGTGACACAGGCCATCTGGATAGAAAAAGACAGATCTATGCCTTAAGCTGTATGGGTAATTAACGTAAAAAGGAAGATGTATCAGTCATATATTGTCTTTTGAGTTTATACGGGATAAAGATTAAAAGTATATTCAATTCAATAATAGCCCTACAGTCTATTAGTCAAATCCAAACAACTATGGTATCTCATCCGTATCTTCTTGCACAGCGTTCACCCTCCAACACCTTTGGGTAAAGCCTATTTGTAATATCATTAGTTGGAACATTCCTGAGTAGAAAGAACTGTCTCTGGGGTGTGTTTTATTTTTAGTCTACATAATTGCTCAAGATGTTCTGTGTCACTGCCTGATTGAATGGAGACTGAGGTAACTTGAGAGTTTCTGACATGTCTTGGCAATTGTCCGACATCCCACCAGTAGCTTAGCACTAAACAAAAACTACATACAACTTGGTGTCCCTTTTGGAGTCCACTCCATTCTGAGAATTGGGGTGGCAC
Source organism: Carlito syrichta (assembly GCF_000164805.1). Taxonomy (NCBI): domain Eukaryota; kingdom Metazoa; phylum Chordata; class Mammalia; order Primates; family Tarsiidae; genus Carlito; species Carlito syrichta. The sequence goes on from NW_007011861.1 coordinate 53,849, forward strand.
AGCTCCTAGGCATCAAGGATTATATAAAAAGAGAGTGGGTGGAACCTTAGTAGATGTTAAAATGTCAGAGAACTTTTCAAAACTGTACCAGCACTACTATTTTTATTAGAATATGAAGAACCCATTTTAGTCTTAAGAAAAATTAACCTCTTGGGAAAAGTTGACTTGGGGTACAATATATGTAGTTTACATTTTTTTTTTTTAAGTAGGAAGCCTCCAATTTAAAGGAGACTGTTCTGAGTGGAATTGTGCTTTGCTCACCTCCCCAGCCAAATTCATATGTTAAAGCACCAATGTGACCATATTTGGAGATAGGTTATTCTGGAAGTAATTATGTTAAAACAAGGACATGAGGGTGGGCCCTAATACAATATATTGATGTCATTATAGGAAGAGGAGAGTAGGATGCAGACACACAGATAGAAAAGCCCATGTGAAGACACAAGAAGAGCACAGCTGTCTACAAGAGACCTCAAGAGAGATCTCGGAAGAACACAACCCTGCCAACACCTGGTTCTTGAACTTCCTGCCTCTAGAAATGTGAAGAAATAAATTTCTGTTGTGCAAGCCACTCAGTCTGAGTGCTTTGTTACAGCAGCCCTAACAACTAATACAGAGAAAGATGAACAAAAACATTTAAAAGCAGAAAAGCAGTAACTCAAACTTCCATGGTTAAAACTGCCATAAACTTTATGAGTATAGAAAGCTTTGGTAAAAACAGTGCGTGCCACATTTTCACTCTCAAGTCTTTCCCATTTAGTTCTGCACAATTATAGTCAACTTAATCTTTCTGAACCTGCATTTACTCATCTCTAAGATGGACTGTAAGGTCCTTGGGACAACAGCAGAGACTTTTTCGTCTATGTTTAGATCTAACCTACGGGGGAAAATCTAACTTACAGGGGAAAATAAAAATATTTTTCTAATGAATGAATCCATGATTCTAGCAAAGGAGTCTTCCTTCCTCAAGGAGCTTGCAACTATTTGGAAGAAGTTTCTTTGTTTGTACAAGAAAATACAACCAGGAGGTAGATAAATGCTGAGTACTCAAAAGAGCAAGGATTGTAGAGTTCCCAGAGCTCACATTTGAGACTGGGAAGATCTTAGAAGGTTTCAAGGAGGAAGCAAAACTGATTTACTTTTTGAGAGTTGCTTAGAAGGATTAGATATGAAAAAAATACGGAGGCAGATGTGTCCCAGAAAAAAGCAAAGGTAAAGAGGTAGAAAACGCAGTGTATGTTTTAAGGACAATCAGAGGAGTGGCTTACAAGCATGGATCCCTTTGCACACAGCAGAAAACACATTATTTATTTAACAGGGAATGTTTTTTAGAACATTTTTTAAATAGCGAAAAACTCATAGAATAAAGACGTAAAGAAAAATATGTGTGTACTACCGTACAATGTGTGTTTTAAGCTGAGTATTATTACAAGTCAGAAAGTTTTAAAAAATAAAAAGTTTATAAAGTCACAGTAAGCTAATTTATTACTGAAGGAAGAACACTTTAAAAATACACCTATGAAGCCTCCGTATATGGTACGCATAAGTCTACAGCAGCGCAAAGTCATGTCCAGGCCTTCACCTTCCTCACCACTCTCCCACTGACTCACCCAAACAACGTCCAGTCTTGCAGGCTCCATTCACGGGAAGTGCCCTGTGCAGGTGGGCCATTCTTTCTCTTTTATACTATATTTTTACCGTACCTTTTCTATATTGAGATGCACAAATACCATTGTGCTACAGTTGTCTACTATATGCAAGTAGTGTTAAGGTTGTAAGTGTAAGAGTGTTAAGTTTGTAAGTTAATTTGTTATGAGCCATGGCTGTAAAAATTAATAAGGCAGTTTGACTAGCTGTTGCAGGCAGAAGAAACTTGTCCCTCCACAAAAATTAATCGGGGCCATTATGACTTCTATTATTTCAGGTGGGTATTTTATCCAATAAGAAACAGTTCTTTGTGCTCTTTCTAACCTGGATAATGAAGCCTCTATATTCTATTCTACCCCATTGACATGTGTGATTATTGGAAAGAAAATACTGTACAATTATCTTTGTTCCATTTAGAAAGAAAAGATTTGCCAAAGATTTGCCAAAGATCAGAACAAACAAGACTTCAAAACAAATACTTTCAGAGCTTTAAAGTCCCTGTTTCATTTCAACTAGTATTCCAATGATGAATCAATCCTTTTAATCTTTTAAGCATTATTTATTTAACAATTTATTTGTTTGTTTGTTTGTTTAGTGGCAAGGTCCTCCTCTTTCCCTCAGGCTGGAGTGCAGTGCCAGGATCATGACTCACTGTAGTCTCAAACTCCTGAGCTCAAGCAATCTTCCTTCCTCAGCCTCCCTAGTATATTTTAAGCTTCTCATTAAAATGGTCATCCTGAGTACTTCCATTTGGCATTGTCCCATCGGCCTATTTAATCACTTCTTTATGTTTTTTGAAGGGAATGGCTGTATTCTACAATTTAAGCACTTAAATCAAATTGACCTTTACTGTAGTTATCCAAATGATGAGATTTTACTGTACTTCCAATTCTATATAAATTATTATTATTATCACTATTATTTTGAGACAGTGTCTCACTCTGTTGCTCAGGTTGGAATGCAGTGGTAAAATCACAGCTCATTGCAACCTCTACCTCCTGGGCTCAAGCTATCTTTGTGCCTTAGCTTCCTGAGTAGCTGGGACTACAGGCAATGCTATCATGCCTGGCTAATTTTTATGTTTTTTGTAGAGATGGAGTCTTATTATGTTGCTCAGGCTGGTCTTTAACTTCTGACCTCAAGCAATCCTCCCATGTCAGCCTCCCAATTGATTTTCTAGAAATCATATCAAGAGATGGTTATTGAATGTTTACCATGCATAGAATTAGCTTGAAGGAAGAAATAAGCACAAAATAATTGATGATAGTGTACGTATTTTCTATTAAGGTCATGGCTCCCAAACCCTGGTGGCTGAGAAAACATTTACTCAGATTGATGTATGAAAGGGTAGAGAGGGTGGGATTTTGACGATGATGAAAGAGAGCATGTCATAGATCTATTGAGAATGTAACTACCTGGAGAAAGTTGACAGCTCTGCTGCTCCTGAGCCCCTCCAGCAGTGAGGGGGCGGGGGAGTGAGGCAAATAAAGCTATGATCAATAACCTTATATTCCTTGCTGGCAATGTGGATGAGAACTTCATGAATAAGACTTAAAGGAAGCTTTGTGGGAGAAAGCCCAGGGACCGTGAAAGTATTGAGAGGAAGGCAGAGAGAGACCAGTTCACAATCTAGAGCTTGGCTCCAGTCTTAAGGGAATGGGGAAACATTAGAGACCTTGGAGTTGACTTTCAATAAGATGAGAATAACAGTTGGTGAACATACTTTAGCAACAATCTTCAGAATGCATTTTGAAGAGGGAAGCAGGAAGGCAGGCTCAGTGAGATTGTGGTCATCTGAGTGAAAGCTGAGTGAGAGCTAGTACTGTTCTTTGTAACCGTAGTGGTGATGGAGAAGAACGTAAGGATCCTAAAGATGTCGGCATGAAGGCCAGATGGAACAACAAAATGTGGGGAAGAGTAAAATCAGGATATCAAGGTGATTCTGAATGTCCCAGGCTGGTAGACACATAACAGAGAGGAACATCCTGTAGGACAATCTGCTTCAAAGGTCACTTAGGATTATTCCAAGGGAAGGAAATGGAAACACAACTGGCCACCGTCTAACAGTTGTCATTGCCTAAGTCTTAGGCAGAAGGGTTGCAGAAGTTTAGATATTCCTATAACCCAGGCATACATTCATCAGAGTTTTAAGTTCCTAATTTCTTATCCACCTACTGACAAACATGCTAATGAGCAACAGAACTTTTAACTTTTTCATGAAATACCATTCTAAATAGCTCTGACTTTGTCTCTCATGGTCTTCAAAATCCGAATCTTTTTACCAATTCTCACTTTAACTTGAATGAGATTGTGTCCTTTTTTTTTTATTCACAAGATTTCACACTACCTATAGGGCATTGCTTGAGTCCATAACTCCTGATTATGGAACCAAATGAAGAGCTATTTGAGAAAGTAGTAATAATAATAATGAAAATAAATACAAACTCATAAGAAGAATATACCAACTTGCAGTATATTCTCTCAATCTTTCATCGCCAGAATAGAATTATGAAAATAATAATATAATTATTATTAAAATAAAATAATTCAAGCTGACAGTTTATGCAGTAAATGAAGAACAAATTAGGTACAGAAGACCTGATTTACCGTGAGCTTTGTCATTTTTTTATGTCTAAAGACCTTAGGAAAGCTACGTAGACTTCTGAGGGACACTTTCCAACTTTACAAAATGAGATTCTACTTGTGAGGCTTATAGGAAATTCCTTTATCTGGTCTAAGTACCAAGTAGCAGCTGTTATTACTGCTACAGCTTTTGTTGTTGTTCTTATTGTATCATTGGACTGTGTGACATTTTTTAAAAAAACGATTTCCTGCACTGAGGTGAAAGGAGCCAAAGTCTCAGGTCTTAGGTCTGGCATATTCCCTACTCTAACTTCATGTCACTTTATTTTTATGGAAGGTTGAGAAAGGAAGAGATTTATTGAGGTGAAGGTGCTTCATAAACTATAGAATGCTTCAAATGACAATAATCTTTTGACAGGAAAATGGTACTGAATGTATATAACTTCAGATATAAAAGTTTCAGATGGTATTGCACAGCAGTTAGCATCTCAGATGGTGACCAATGATGACCAATAATGACAGATGGGGATAAGAACATATCCAGGCTTCTTATGTGTTTTATGGATCAGGACTGAATTTAGGAAACTTCTTCCTCAGATTAGTGAGTCCCATGTGAATACTTGGACATTCTTCTCCTTAAAGCAGTAGATCAGCTTTTCAGTTTGGCCTTTAAGCTATATGTCACCATGGGCAGCTCCTCTCATGTTAGATAAATAGTCTACAAGTTGATAATTTTGTCAGAAAACCACATTCTGGGTAATAGGTCTGGTACCTGTAGGATTCCTATATTTGGTCTCATTTGCTGACCTCACTTCGCTTCTGTGGCTAAGTCTACATTCACTGCTGAAGTGCATGCTTATCGGGGAGAAGCCGTGGGTACACTTCCGGTTCCTTCAGTGACTTTGTGACTTCAGACAAGCAACAGAAGCACTTTGTGGCTTGGAGACATATTCCTTTTCGTTACCTTTCTCTGACAGGTGCTGTCAGAATTAGAAAGTTCTGGAAGCTCCTCAAAACATAGACTTAAAATAATAATTATAATTAATAATAGTAATTAACTCCCATCACAGGTGAGTCACCTGTATATTAGCGATTCCGTGATTTGTTTTCAAAGTTACCTCTTAACATTTCCTTACTTACTCAAGTTTCACTCATCTTAAAAGGTAAGTTGCATTTTAAAGAAAATATTCTTAAGTTTTGAAGAGAGTAGAGAGAAATTTTCCTGTCTTATATTTAATACATTTGGATGGTTATTATTGGTGAAATTAATTTTTTTAAGCCACAAAGAAAAAGAGATGCATGTTTTCTAAAGTAGACTGATATCTGTAATTGTGTCAATACTGATGCTTTTGCTTTTAAATTCCTTCAATATTCAAAAGAGTAGCTTATCTCTATGAAATGCTTCCTTTTTCCCTGTCTAATAACACATGGGTGGGAAGTTCAAACCTTTGTACTTTTTCTTTGAAGCAATTGCCCTGAGCTGGGAAAAGTTGTTTCATCAGCTACAACTTTGAGTATTTTTTTTTTTTCATTTCCCTCTGATCATGTTTAAGGTCTTTGCTCATGAACAAGATACATAACTGTCAATAATCATCTTTTCATCCACTAGAGCCAAAGTTAATTTATTAAGCACAGCAAGCTGTTCTGCTACTCTTTTCCCCCGTGACTTATTGTCCAATTATTTCACATTCTTGTAGTGTAAAATAAACACATTGAGTCTGCTGAGATACTGCTGTGGTTATTTATTTTTCAAAATTTAATAAGAAGGAGGAGGATGACCTTTTCTCCTAGGACAGGAAACAAAATTAGACTTGACAGTGATACATTATCAATTTTCACAACTATAAAAATATTCCCTAAAGCAAACAATTTTCTGTGCTCTTGGGTGACTGCAAGCTGACCAGTGAAATCAGAAAAGTCCAATCCTTTTTAGATCTGAATTAACTGCCCATTTACTTGCAAGGTTTCACTTACTCTAAGTTTGATAACCCCACATAATTATATCAATTTCCTTTCCTCATCGAGTTCTATAATACTACATACCCCAGGCTTAAAGTGTGAGTCTCTTTATGCAGGTAATGAGAATATGAGAAGGAGACTGAAAACAGGTTTAGTTGAGAGACATGCCATGGCATTTGCTTCACAAAACTGAGCCAAATAAGTTTATTTCCTTTATCTTCATTTCTCATATAGTCACAGACCACATAAACAGCCTCTCTTACCCAACAGTGTAATAACCATGAAAATGTAAGATAAAGTTCAAGACAACTACATCATTATATATGTACCTATCAAACAAACACATCTGTCAACAGTCCTGGGAGAAACGTAAGGCTTTCGGACCCTCTTCGTATTTCTCTACTTGCAGTCTTGGCTTTGGTTTCAATAGAGATCCTCATAGCCAGAGGCAGAACGCTGGTATGTGCAGGGCAGTCAGGGGTGGCAACATTTGAAGATTCAGAAGCATAATGTCATTTAGAGTTGAAGAAAAACATTTCTAGACTTTGTACAGACTTTGAAAATTCTAAGGCTAAAGGGAGAAAGTAGTTCAACAAGGGAGATGCACATGGTTCCCCTCTGTGAGCTTAAAGAAAAAAAAAATAGATACTTCCAAATATCAATCCTCAATAATATTCTCTAATTTTCACCTCTGTATAGATTTATAGCTTGAGTCACAGTTGTTGTTGTTCTTGTTTAAAAGGTATGGATGTGGGGAAGAGGAATGTTACTGATTCCAGATTTTTAAAAAATGAAACATGAGGAGAATTCTGATGAAGGAAGCATAATGTATAGATTCACTGTCCTCCTTTCTGGGTGGTGGCTTGATGATGATAAGATACAGCCCTGTCAGCATCTCTCCCTTTTTTAGGAGTTGCAGCAGAAAGCAATCTGCTACTTGTATTCAAGCTTCATGAAAATTTGTCTGCAAGAAAGAAGACTGGGGAAAGAAGTATTTGTAAGACATTGACTATAGTGTTGAAGTTGAGGCCTGTGAACCTTGAAAATTTCATCCTTGGAAATAATGTCTTAATCACAATGAAATTTATTCCCACTAAAGTTAGATTCTCACTATGCAGATTTAGATTTTCAAGATTCAGGTATAAATTTCAGTCTTGGTCCTATTTACTGAGGATGCAATCCAAGTTAAAGCTAGCCCTGGGAGACGCAATGAAAGACATACCTGAGTCCAAATTAACTCAGATCTATTGTGATTGCTTTCTATTTATTACTATTATGGAGTTGTATATGAAGCAGTATTAGTAGCAAAGTAAATCAGAAGGATATTTTAAAGATTATGCTTTCATGCTTGTTAAATTTTAGATAGTGCATTTCCAAATATTATTTTTAAAATACTCTCTCTTTTCAACACTATTAAGAATTTGAGTTTTTCCTCATTTTTATCTTCTTCTCATCATTACATTGTTAGTTAATTCCTAAGTCATTTTAGACACAAGCAAAAGTTTTCTTGTATGAATGAGGAGAATGCTAGGGTCTCTTTGGAGGTACACTTATACATTTTATTATAAAGTTTCATTTTGATTGTGCATTTGTGTTTGTGGTTTAGATTTCAGGATTATAGTTGCCTTCTGATCTAAGTGAAATTTTTCTCACTGTTAAAACAGTCAATATCTTATAAAAAATTTTAGTAAACAAATTTTTACCCATTGCTAACATGAACAAACAACTTTCCTTCTTCCTCCAAGTTACTCATCCCATCTGTCACTCATTGAAAATTACCATATGTTGTAGGTTAACATCAAGACAGAATATTCTAATTGTTAGGTCCTATGGCTCACCTTCTCCTTCTCCTTCTCCTTTAGTTTGTTTGTTTTTTTTTTTTGAACTTGGATAAAGCATTCAAGAAACCGTTGAGGTGGAAATAAATTTCATTGTGGTTAAGACTTATTATTTCCAAGGATGAAACAGCCAGTAAATATCCACAGAATGCTTTCAGGCAGGCAGTGACAATGTCTTCCAACTCCCAAGCAAACAAGTCATCTGTGCTCTGGAGCCCTCTACTTTGTTTACTGAAAGACGATGGTCAGTGGGGAAAGAACTGCTCCAGCTTTCAATTCTCTTGAAACGAGGTCTTTTCTTACCCGATGATTCCTTGGTCTTCTGAGGGAAATGTCCAGCGAACTGGCCTGGCACATTTCAGTTGAGCATTTGGCACTTAGAAGACAAGTAGTTCTGTTTTTTTGTCAGTTTTTAGTGGAATAGAAATGAGTTTAAAGAGGAACAGAAGAAAACAATAACAGTCGATTTCTAGTCTTTGCATGAGGTTTACACAGGGCCAACTTTCTAACATGTCTTCTGAGACACTGGCCTAAAGAGGTCTTTCTTCATGGTTAAACCAGACGCCAATGGGGATTGAAGAGGTCCCTTGGAAAGAGACATGTTTCTTTCCACTTCGTTCAGCAGTCTCTCTCCTCATGGAACTGTAAGAGGGCAAGTATGCTAAAGATGCAGATGGAAACAAGCAGATGGAGAATATTCTCAGAGATCCCAGGGATCTTTGGGAGCTTATCCTAAGGCAAAAGACCTGGTAAAGGAAAGTCTCTCCTACCAAACACTGTACATTCCTTGAGAATTTTGGTTGCAAGTGACAGAAACCTAACTCAATCTAGCTTAAGACAAAAATAACAAAAGAAAAGAGAAAAAGAATGTCTTGGGAGTCTAAATGTAATTGGATCCTGAGATTTGAAGGCCGTTCTAGGTAATGTATGTATGTCCCTGTTCGCTTGCATTCACAGACAGGTCCCCTGAAACCCTGAGCCTATGTAGATCTTTAACGTGTGATATTGGAGGGAGTATCATATCTTTCACTAGCTCTGGCAAGGGTCAAGAGAGAGCTCTGAGTAGCCTGACCTGGATCATATGCCCATACCTAAATCCATATTTGTGATCAGCAAGATGAGTGACCATAATTGCAAAGTGTCCATTACTAAGACTAGCATGGTTGGACAAAGATGGGGACTTGGGGATCACTGGAATTACTTGAATTGAAAGGTATTGTTGAAGATTGATGAAGAGTTGATTCCCTAAGGAGGTATCAGGCATATAAAAAAGTATATGCCCAATGCATATGTGGGGACACCTTAATGGGGGATTCACTCTAGGAGACACGAATCTTCTCAGTGCTTGGAGAAATAGAGGATCCAGCATGAGGCATGGGAGTTGTTTGGTTTCAGAGTAAAAGGAAGTACCTTGAATTTAAAAAACTACAACCTTTTTGGAAATCTCACTGAAATGTCCTAAATTAGCCAGAGATCACGTAATGCTTTATCCCAAAGCACCCCTTGTTGAAGTGTCTGGGAACCTCAGCCTTCCCCCAAATAATTTTATGATGGAAGTATTTGGGGCCATGGCTCATCAGTGGGAGAATTGTATGCCAACTGTGCCCTCATAAGAAATTCCCCTATCTATAATAACCTGGCCTTGCTTCCAGGCCACAGATTGAGGTAGAATTTACAAACATCAGAATCAACCCTGACAGAGACCTTACATCACTCAGCACAACCTAGCCTTACAAAGATGAAGGGGTGAAGAGATTTGTCTAATGTCACGCTCTGCAAGTGAATCGCTAGCCAAGACAGAACCCTTACGAATCAGGACTCTGCTGGCATTTGGACAGAAGGGAAAGTGAAGGATCCAGCTGTGAAGGAGACTGAGCATGTCCCTGGAGGAGCTCCAGTCGCCTGTGGGCAGAAACGACCGTAGGCAGTAAGGAGGAGTTCAGACCAGCAGGTGGCGCACTTCAGCAAAACAGAATGGTGGGCTGGGACGTGGTGGAGGTTGGGGAGTTGTGCCTGGGGTGTGGCCGTGAAAAGGACCCAGACCCACATTGTTGATTTGGAAGTGTCCAGGCAGGCTTCGTTAGGGCAAGGCAAGACTCTGCTCCCAGACACCCTTGGCTACTTGGGCCCCCTGGAGTAACGGTTGGGGCTCGACTTCCTGGAAAGGAGGCGTGAGGAAGGCAGGAACAGGAGAAGGACAGAACGGACCGGCTTGGGGATGTCAGGCCAGTGGACACGACACGCCGATTTCGGCATGCAGATTAGAATGTCAGCAGCAACCGGAATGTTCTACTTTGTAAATGTGGGCATTGAAGGAGAGAAATGTGTAGGTTTATTATTATTTTTTAAATAAAATGGCTGTTGTCTTTCGTGTTTTCCTGTCCCTCGAGCTGTATTGCTGACGTATATTAGCCATGGTGTGAGAAAAGGTCACATTTGAATGAGAAGGTGATAATGAAAGGAATTTTAAAAGAAATGCAGAAACTTTGGTGGAACCATGGAGAAAGACAAAAACTGGGACTTAGGAGACCTGGAAATTATCTCAGTACAGAGTGGCAGGGCTTCATCTAAGCACTCATAAAACGAGCAAGCAAACAAAAACTCAACAGTAAGCCCAGGCAGCGGAAGAAGAGCAAACGGACTGATGAAACTCGAAATCCACACCATGTAAATCAAGATGGAAAGCCAACTTTTGCAGCTACTCTGCAGATTTGAAATCTAGTAGAGCCACAGAACTCTGCCAAGTCTACGAAGGGACACCAAATTAGGCCTAAAACCAAAAGGGGTAACCTGAGCCTTGGCTTAGGAATTACAGAACTTTTTGAGAGACTTCAGAGACCAAAATACAAAGTTCAGAATGAGTTCTAGGAAAACATACAGTAACCTGGGAGGCATAATCCCCACCAAGAATAAAAGCAGGAGGGAAAGACAAAATCTTTAGTACTTTAAGATGGTCAGAAGTTGCACCTCAGGATTAACCTCCCATTGCAAAAAAACACTTAGTTATGTCATTACTTAACGGATGAATTTTGGCATGGGGGGATTGGTGTCAAAAACTATGGCTGTGTCCACTTATTTCTTGTGAAACACAGCAGCCCCCTGAATATGGGAACTCTTTGATGAAAGTATTAGCAATCGGAACAAATGAAATGTCTCTGTGGCATTAATAATTAAACTTTAATATCTTTTATGACAAAAACAATATCAGAGCACGAGTATTACTGGAAATTCATGAAATGAACCCTCTTTTTTGGGTCAGTGTTTACTACAATCCTAATTGTTTCAGAAAGAAAACTTTATGAAAGGAAATCAAGAGCATTTCTCCAACTCCACAAGTACTGCAATAACAGGAAACAAAACTCCTATTTCTGTAGTTTGCTAGATAAGAACTGAATAGTGGATTTTTTGGAAGGCATGTGGCAAATACTGTTAAAGGCTTATAAATTGCTTTCTATTGCACGGTTTTGGCTGGGTGACTTACATTGTAGCTTCTATTTCTGGTGGGGGAGATTCGCATTCATATGTCATTACTCGAAAAAAATGGCAAAAATTGACAAGTTGGCAGAGGAGAAATTGTTGCTAACAATGAGGTTGTTTCAGGCTTGGTCATTCGGTGTAGCTACTCTGCCCCAAGAACTTTCTAGACTCTGAATTTGAGGCACAGTAAAGTTCAATTTACTAAGCAGTTGGAAACAATTTTGAGTGGCCTCCTAAGATTATTGCAGTTCTGATGTTCTCCAAGAGTAAAAGAAACAAAGGTAGAGATGTGTTCTTAGAACTTGTAGGGGATGAGGAAATGCTGTTCTGTCTGTGTTTCCTTAGCATTCTTCCTGTTCTCTGGAAACAGGAGATGGAAGCAGAGATCTTGGTGCATAATGATGCAGCAAAGTGGGCTAAAGAGTTGCCAGTGACTGTTTACAGCCTTGAGACTTCTATGTAACCTTCAGCCTCCTCTCAACCAAATTTTCCATGGAAATTAGCACCTAGTGGCCCTAAGTAGGATCTTTCCTTGAATATGCAAGAAAATGGCTTATTCAGTTTGGTCCAGAATATATTTGCTGATTACAAATCTTATAATTCAAGTGCAGTAGTTAGTCTATTATAACATACTTTCCCAAAGTTTTCACAAGTCATGTTGTCATAGCAAACATAATTCAGGAAGTATGTGTGCTTTATTTTAAAGTTTATCCTCCTCAGCAACTTTAAAAAAGACAGGAAACTGAGGTCAGAAAGCCAGCAAGTCATTTCAGACACAAATCTCTCAAAATACACCTAAGCTTATATTGATATCGAAATATGTACATTGAAGTATTCTTTAGGTTGCAATGCAAATGTTCTTTTATGGTTGTGGCTTTCAGCTTTTTAATGTTGACAACTGATTATTGGCTTCCTTATTTGCTAAGATATCATTGATGTCATCCTTTGTTGACAAGACTCAGAGAAAAGAATTTTTAATATGTGATTATGTCAACAATTGTGAAATGTTACCAAGACCATCCAAGTAGCAGAGAGTGAGATTAGCACCTTTGCTGAATGTCTTATTGCTACAACCTTTAAGAAACTGTAAAGATGTAAAATTACACACTATAATCCAGTCTCCCAAACGAGATTCAGTCACTGTCAATGTTTTCCTATATTTAGCTATGCATTTTACTTTTTACCTATTCTAGGCCACACTTATTCACAATTTTGCATCCTGCTTTTATTCCACTTAACTTTATTCCATAAACAGTTTTCTAGGCTATTAAAATTCCATGTAAAGATCATTCTTATAAAAGATATACACTCTCCCATTGTGTGGGTATACCCTAATTGAAACATCAAGATTGTTTGCAGTGTTTCTTATAAATATAATTCTTATAAATAATTTTATGTAAAACATCTTTGCAAACATCTCTTTCCTTATTACTCACAATTGCATTGAGATTCTTAGGAGTGAAATTACAAGGTCTAAGATTTACATACACACATACACACATGCACAAAAAAAGAAAGAGATGAAAACACTCTTGGTACCTATTTACACCTTTCTACTTAGCAAGTGGAAGTTGATGAAGGTACAACATAGAATGCCCTTAGTGTTTATTATTTTAGTCATAGTCCTGAGAATTTATGCTTAGTAAACAACATTTTTTAAAAAGGATAAATAATTGAAATATCTTTGTTTAAGATAAAATGAAGGAAGAAGACATCTTTAAATGACTAGTAAATGCTAAGAATTTAAAAACATATTCACAGTTTATAACTGGGGAAACATTGCAGGCAGTTGCTTAAAGCCTATTTCTTTAATAATAAAAATAATCCCTTATATTTGCTGCCCACTTAACAGTTTGCCAAATACTCTCATAAATTATCTCTTATTCGTCACCATAAACTTTAGTAAATTCTCTTGAAATAACTCAAGGCCTACCAGAAACCTTCAAAGGCAGCATCACTTGCAAAAATATATCACAGAATTATCTTGAATTGTAAATTTATTTTCCTCATTCTTTTTAAAATGTGTATTCCCACAAAAGATGTCTCCTCTGGGTAAAGAATAGCAACAATACTTTCACTCCCAAGCAGTGTAGGAAGGCAGGCCTAGGGGATGGGCTGAACATAGTGCCTACATGACCACATGTCTTTGTATCACCTTGATATCCACCGTTGGGAAAAAGAGAGCCCGTTGAAGTTCCTGAACACATCAGGCACATCCTGCTTTGGGATCTTTCCACTTGCTGTTCCTTTTGCCTAGAGCATTCTGCCCCAGATGCCAGAATGGCTCCCTCCCTCCTTTTGTTTCTCCCTCCCTTCAGGTCTTTGCTCAGAGGGCACCATCTCAGTCAGGCCTCCATACATCATTGAGAATTGCAACCACCAACCTCACACCCCTACCAAAGTCACTTTTTGTTCCCTTTTCCTGCTTCATGTTTTTCTATGTAATACTTATTACCATGACTTTTTGTGTGTTTTACTCAGTTACTTGATTTTGTCTGTCTTCTCACACAAGGGGATAAGCTCCGAGACAGCAGGGACTTTTGTCTGCTTCACTCACTGGCATATCCCCACTGCCTAGAATAGTGTCTGGTGCACAGCAAGCTCTTACTATGTCTTTGTTAAAGGAAAGAATGACCAAATAAATGTGGGGCCTTGTGTTGTCTAACAACAATTCTGGGCAAGTTATAAAGGAAGAGAGTACTCTTGAGGGGGGCCTTTGACTTTGATGCCCACCCTGTCAATAGCTTGCATTAGAGTGTAACAGTTGTCCCAGGGCTAGGTGAGAAAAAGAGAGACTAAGGGACAGATATTTATTAACGCATGTCAGACAGACTCTAGGGAGTCCAAATGTCCCAGGTTTGTCATTTTTCTTGCCATGTGACCTTGGGCAGCTGGTCAGCTGAAACTCTTAGAATGTGTCAGTTTTCTCACCTGTCAAATGAGAATTAGCATATCTGCCTCACAGGATTGTTGTGATAATTCAGTGAGAGGACACATGGCACACAGGAAACGCTCAGTAAATGTTAGCCCATATTATAAGAGCTAAGCCTTTAACATGCATTATTATGCTTAATTATCACAGTGTTAAGAAGCCCATAAGCTCTTCTCAACAGGTATTCTGTGGGTCTCCAAGTAAGTCTGGATGATGCTATGTAATTCACACCCATATCGGAGATTCATATTACGTATTAACATTTCAAGAATGCCCACAATAAGGAGCCCTGCTTAACTTTAATTTGACTTAATCAAATACTATTCAAAAGATGCTTTTACACAACGCATAATGTCATCATGCAAAGATGGTGATTCTAGTAAATAGATCCAGAAGATGTTATTTTCTCCATTTAACAAAGGAGAAGACTGAAGCTCAGAGAAGTTCAGTAACTTACACAAGGTCACAGAGATAACAGGCAGATGCACAGATATCCTCATCCTGGTCAGACTGTTAAGGAGGACTAAGAGTACCCCTCACTGTGTAGCCCCTAGGGTCTAACTTGGCTATGATTATTGTATATAGGGATGCTATGGATCATGGCTGCACTTCTAGAACTGCTGGAAATTCAAACCCAACTGGAAAGTGGATTTGAGATGAGATTATATTTTGTGAACCGAAAATAAGCATCTTACATGAACTCTCATGTTTGGCCATGGTTTAGTGCTAAGGATGACTTGCTTCTTTCTGATGTTTATGTTGCAGGCAGTCAAATAAAAGTAAGGACTTTTCCTAAGACACGAAAACAGCAGAATTAACTTACAAAGATGAAAACAGAGAAAATCAAATTAACATCTATTAATTAGAAACACACTGATGTGAACATGAAATCTGAAATTATTTTCTTTTTGTCAAAGAGAAAACCTGGAAATTTCAGAACATTGAGTGAGAGAAAATAATTGAGCTTCAAAACAAGTACAGGTCTCTGTTATTAGTTACCCAGCAATGATCTTCATACATAGAAATCCCTGCTAAGCAGGCAGTCTCGCTTGCAAGTAAACTTGGCTTCCTTTTTTTTTAGATATATGCTTATATAACTATTTAGTCCATTTTTAAAGTCTGAGCTCATGGGATTCACTGATAAACAGAGAGAAACCTCAGGATTTGAATGTTTTCAAAACTTATATTTAATTGGAAGTGAAGAAAAAATGCATAGTACATTGAGAAGTCATGTTTGAAGTTAATGAGGTATTTATTCTCAGCCCTCAATCAGGATTTCCAAGTAGGGATGGGCAAAAGTGACAAGACAATCCAGATGGGGTGCCAGAGAATCTTCCCAGTTGTAAATTATATTTGAGGCCAAGACAAATCATCTCAATTTGGATAAGTTAGAAACAGTTTATCTGCCTTTCATCTAGCATGCTATGTGAGATAAATAAGACTAGAAAGGATGTCTTAAAAATTGGTCTATGTATTCACCTAATTCTGTTTGTTTTGTTATACTATGTCAGTGTCCCCTAATAACTGTACCAAAAGAGAAGTTGGTAGAAATACTGGAACTGCCATTTTCGTGTGTCTAAACTATGATAAGGCTACCCAGGTTCTTATCTCAGCCCCAGACTGATCCACATGGACTTCTCTTGAGACATTCCATGTTTACTTGATCACTTGTTTCTGGTTAAGACAGCAGACATGTCAGATCCAAGCAGGACTTCCTGGGCATGATTTTGTGCAGTGACATAGTGGTAAAATTACCGTGCAGGTTATTATCAGTAGCAACACTGATTTCTAGAAAGAACATAAAATGTTGCATTGTACCATTTGCTAAGTCCTGAAAAGAACAGAGAGAATGAGCCCCAAGTGCTTGGAGGGTGACTTACTGTTGCCGATGGTAGCAAATTCGCCTAGATATTCCAAACACGGATAAGTAGTTTGGGAGTATTGTCAAGAGAAAGGCCTTCTTTATGTACTTACGGTGTTTTTAAGGGATAATAGTACGCACATTTCTAATATGTTACTTTTTAAAGAACAATTAAGGATTTTGGTTTTGCCAAAAATGCAATTGAGCCCAGTCTTACAATGTCAACCTTTGAAATTTGGAGGATTTCAAACCAAGTTAGTGCAATTTGTCTACATCTAGGACAAGGCAGAACTATTTATTTTAAGATCTCAATGTCTCCAGGCAACCATGTACTACAAAACATTTTAGAAAATCCTTTTGGCAGTGGCTAAGGAGAATTTTCCATATATATGAATGCACATAGAGATAATGGGCATAAAAATCTATTTCAACTTCTGCCGCTTCTTGTACCTGATCTTACCTTAGAAAGAAGTAGCAGAGATTGGACTGCATGCAATGACTTGTCCTAGACAAGATCTTAAGAGAGCCAACCTTTTTTTTTTTTTCATTTTTGACACATGAAGTAATTATACATTATATAAACCGCAAAAACAGCGCTGCAGTTTATTTCGAGGAGGTATATTTCTAAGTTCATTTTTTTTTTTTTTCAGATTGTTAACCTTCTGGGGAAAGTGCCCTTTAGGCTAAACATTTTCTGTTTATTCTCTATATTCTTTGGACAAATGAAAATGCCTATCTAATCCCATAATGGTGGGGATGGGGAGAGAAGCCATAGAACATGAAACCAATGATGATTATTTATTTGTATATTTACTTGGTACTTGGAGGTAGCATTTCTAGAGCTGTGTCTGTCCAGCTGACAAGGGGACAAAGTTGGACAATATTATAGTTTCTCCATTATGAGAGTCATGAGACTAGGAAGTAGAATATTATTATTCCTGATACTCTGCAACTGTTTGGGTAACTCCTCATCAACTGGCCGTACCTAGCTTTGGGGGTTAACTTCTGCTTTGTCAGTGCCTCATAGAATTAGTTATATTTGAAAATTTTATTTTCTATCTGACCGTGATCGTTTTGAAAACCTTTATTTGCACAGGGATCATATTTTAGTTGAAATTGTATGTTGGTGACATTTTATGTGCTATACTAACCAGAAAACAATTGCTCAGTTAAGTATAATTCAAATTTTATGCCTCAGCAAGTCTTCTAAAGAGGCTTACAAATAAGTATAGTGTGTCATTTTTAAATGCTGAAAGCCTTGCAAGGCTCAGGCACTCCCTATTGAAAGCTTGATGTATTTTAACACCCAGTTCATCTAACTCCTCGAGTTCTGAGTCTAAGCAAATTCTGATTGCAGTTTGTCTCCCCAAGCAAGTCTGACTACAGGAAGAAATTCACTAACGATGCCAGCACCAGCATTCCAGTTTTATGACAGTTCTAGTTCTCCTTACAGTATGCTACTTTGGATACATATGAATGATGTCCTACATTGGTTCGTGCAAGTCTGCCTGCTCTCATTGCTTTAACAAAATCCTGGTTTCAGAGCCCACAAAGCTGAAAGCCAGATGATTCTGGTCCACGGTAAGTAACTTCTTCAAGGCCTCCATGGGTAGTCAGATTGATTGTCTCCTCCACTGGAGGCAAATCTCAGACATTACCACGTGGAGACTGTCTATTCTGCATTCCTACAGTGTTCTTTGTATTTTTGTTGTAGGGGAGTTTAGAAACTGTGTGAGCAAAAGTATAGCTGCACTATTCACAGCAGCAAAAACACGGAACCATCCTGCTCATAGAAAGTGGATTGGATAAAGAAAATGTAGTACATATACATGATGGAGTAGTACACAGCCATGAAGAACAAAACTATGGACTTTACAACTAACTGGATGGAGCTGGAGACCATCATACTTAGTGACCTGTCACGGAAACAAAGAACTGAATACTGCATGTTCTCACTCATAAGTGGGACCTGAACATTAATCACAGTAGCACAAGGAGGGATTGGCAGTCGCTGGACACTGCCAGGGGAGGAGGGGCATGTAACAGCACAAAGGGTACCTGGTCCTAAACCAGAGGAAGTGAAGAACAGTTGGAGGTCCAAACTTCACCTGCATGCAGCCTATTGGTGTAGCTAAGACTGACTTATGCCCCACGTCTCTATAACAAAATAAAATAAGGTCAAATTGTAAAATTAGAGGTGGACGTTGGAGAAATAGAGAGAAATAAAGGAAACACTTGCTTTGAAGGGTAGGAGCATGAGTCGAGTGAGGAGAGGCCCCACCTCTAGAGTATCAACAATATTGCTGGCGTATCAGTGTGAGGAAAGAAGGAAGGCTTCCACAGAAGAGGATGTTTATTCAGTGATAGCCAAATTTTGGAGGATGAGGAAAATAACTGTTCCCTATCTATATTGACTTGGATATGTCTCTACACTGTATCATTAATCACTGCTCCCAAACAAAGTTAATGGGAATGTTATGGCCAATTTCTGTGGACTGGGGCAGCTTATCAATGGGACTGCCACTTCCTAGCTACTCATGGAATTTATCTATGTTAAATGAGTACTCAGAGATGTCACACACATTGTAAATTCTATCCTGCCAGGATAACAAAATATTCTAAAATATTCACACACATTTATAAGGGAAAACAAGAGAAAGCTTCTAAAACTCAGCTTCTTTTCTCTACCCTGATATGAACTTCTAGCTCAGAAGACTTAAACTAACATTTGCAACTATACACTGTATTAGAAGTCAATAGAGCTTAATTATATTTTAAGCCCCAATAATTTGCAACATGGTTTTTGAAATACAATTGTGATTATGCAAGAAATCTCTTTTAAAGAAATAGTAGTATGAAAGATTATAAACAATAAATTGGAAATATAGTAAAAAGGGATTTTATTAAGGGAAAATCTTCCTGAATGACTTTTAGCCTAACCCAGGCATTCACATTTAGTCTTATAGATGAACAAAGTCATGTATTATGTTTTTCAGGTAGTAAGTTATTGCTGCCTGTGAACCCTTGATTCCTGTAGCCAGGGAATAAAGCCACATCGAGAACACAATAACCAGTAACAAAAACTGGTAAAATTCAGAAAACTGGTTATGGAACCAATTATTCCAGTGAAGGTTCATCTGCAAGATTACCTTGTATTTTAATTAAATTATATTTTTGAGTAGGAAGAGTAAAAAAGCAAATGGTTTAGAGATAGAAGCAGCATTACTTAAAGGAATATCTAAGGACACTACTGTTTGTTTTTCCTAAACTCTATGCTATTTGCATTAATGCTTATGGTATTGAGAGCCTAGATAGCTTTAGTCATTGTAATGTTACAATAGTGGTGGGGTAGAAGGATTAGGCAAGAGGACACCTCACTAAAGAATGTCACACACCCAGTCTTCCTTTAGTGCCTGTGGCAGAATTCTGCACTTTAACTTTTAAAAATTACTATGTGACATTCAGATTTACTTTCTTAAATATGCTAAGAAAAGACATTCTAGAGGTATTGTGTATTATAATTAATTGTGGTAGCTAAATTTTACAAAGTGTTGAGGTTTATAAAAATAGAGACTTAATCAACATTTCTAGGCAGATAACTACCTGTCTTCCTTCCCCTCACCCCAAACCTCTACTTTCATACTATTTACAAAAACTGCATGGGTGTGTGTGTGTGTGTGTGTGTGTGTGTGTGTGTGTGTGTGAATTAAGATAGACTTGATTAGAATTAGAAATTTCTTTAAGAAATGTTCTAATAAATAAAATATTCTTTGGTATAAGACAGATTGTTAGCAATGTTAACAATTGTTAACAATCTGCTGCTAGGATGCTAAAAAAAGTTGACTTTTGTCTCATTTTCAAGTGCTATGTCCTACGACTGAATCAAAGCTCTTCTGCGCTTACTAGGTTGCCTTGGAGATCTTATTTCAATTATCTGAGCTTTAGTTTTCCATATATGCAAATTAGATTGTTGATTCCTACCATTCAGGGTTGTCAGTGAAGAATAAATTGGATAAGCTATACAAATTCTTTGATGTCTATATTAGAGTAGGTGCTCAGTATTAGTTCCCCCTATATTCCATTCAACCCCAAGTATACACTAGGCTTCTTTGGTACTGTGGTAACCAACTTAACTCATTGCAAGCAAATTTAATCATCAAAATATTATATGCAAATTGCTCATGATAGATTATATTTGTTTTAGCCATTATCAAAGATAATAGATTAAATATGCTCGAATATTATTTTTTTCAACCATAGCGAACTTAACCCTTCATCAAATTCTTTTTTTTTTTCTTTGAGTTGGAGTCTCACTCTGTCACTCAGACTGGAGTGCAGTGGCCGCTCCTGGCCACCACAGCCTCGACCTGCTGGGCTCCAGCGATCCTTCAGCCTCAGTCTTCCAAGTAGCTGGAGCTACAGGCGTGCACTACCACGCCCGGCTAGTTTTTGATTTATTGTAGACATGAGGTCTCACCAAGTTCCCCAGACGGGTCTCGAACTCAGGCAATCCACTCATCTCAGCCTCCCAAAGGCGCGGGATTACAGGCTGAGTCACTGAGCCCGGCTCATCAATTTCTAATGTACATAAAACAGCATGATATTGACATTAAAATAGACACATCAATAAATGGAACAGAATAGAAAGTCCAGAAGTGAACCCTCACGTGTATGACAAATTGATTTTACACAAAGTTGCCAAGAATACACTATGGGAAAAGGACAGTTTTTTAATAAATGCTGTTGAGAAAACAGGATATCCACAAGCAGAAGAATGAAATTGGACTCTTGTTTCACACCACAAACAAAACCAACTCAAAATGGATTAAAGACTTAAATGTAAAACCTGAAACTGTAAAACTACGAAAAGAAAGCATACATGAAAAACTATACAACATGGATTTGGGCAATATTCTTTTGGATTTAACTTCAAAATCACTGGCAACAATAGTAAAAATAGACAAGTGGGGTTACATCACGCTATAAAAATTCTGCATAGCAAAATAAACAATTAGCAGAGTGAAGACACGACCTACTTTGGGGAAAAAATGGTAAGTCGTATTTTAGATAAGGGATCAATATCTAAAACACATAAGAAAATCAATGACTCATTAGCCAAAAAGTATATAATTCACTTTATTAATGGGCAAAGGGTCTGAATAGAGATTTCTGAAGACACATACATGGCCAATAGATTTATGAAAAAATACTCAACATGACTATACTTTAGGGAAATGCAACATTAAAACCATGATGTCATTTCACACCTGATAGAATAACTATTTTCAAAAAAATTAAAGCAAATATGTATTGGCAAGGATATACAGAAAATGGAACTCTTGTACACTGTTAGTGAATATATAAATTAGTACAGCCGTTGTGGAAAATTATATGAAGGTTCTTCAAAAAACTGAAAATATAATTACCATCTAATCCAGCAATCTCACTACTGAATATTTATCCAAAAGATTTTTTTTTTTTTTTGAGTTGGAGTCTCACTCTGTCACCCAGACTGGAGTGCAGTGGCCGCTCCCGGCCACCGCAGCCTCGGCCTGCTGGGCTCCGGCGATCCTTCCGCCTCAGCCTTCCGAGTAGCTGGAATTACAGGCGTGCGCCACCACACCCGGCTGATTTTTTGATTTATTGTAGAGATGAGGTCTCGCTGCCCAGGTGGGTCTCGAACCCGCGGGCTCAGGCAATTCTCTCACCTCAGCCTCCCAAAGGTGCGGGATTACAGGCTGAGCCACCGAGCCCAGCTTCCAAAAGATTTTTGAAGTCTGTTTGTGGAAGAGATATCTACACTTCCATTTTTTTGCAGCATTATTCATAACAACCAAGTTATGGAATCAAACTAAAGTGTTCATCAACAAATGGAGAGAGAAAAAAAAGGTTGTACCTATACATAGTGGAATACTATTCAACCTTTAAAAAGAAGAAAATGTTGCCATTTGTGACAACATGAGTGGAATGAGAGGACATGATGCTAAGTGGAATAAGGCAGGTACATAAGGATAAATACCTCACTTACTCACTTATATGTAGCATCTAAAGCAATCAAACTCAGAAGCAGAGAGTAGTGTGGTGGTTACAGAGGCTGGGGGATGAGAGGAATGGGGAGATAATGGTCAGAGGACACAGTCTCAGACAGAAAGAATACTGTGTTTTTTAGATCTATTTCACAGTGTGGTGAATATGGTTGGTAATAGTGTATTGTACATTACAATACTGCTAAGAAAATAAATTTTCAATGACCTCACAACAAAAAAGACAAGTATTTGAGGTGTGGATAAGTTAATTAGCTTGATTTAACTACTCCACATTGTATTCATAAATCATAATATCACTTTGTACTCAATAAATATACAAATAAACATAAATAAATGGTACTGGGACAACTGGCTAATCACATGCAGAAGAATGAAAATGGACTCCTACCTATCACCATATAAAAATTAATTCAAAATAAATCTAGGACTTAAATGTATAACCTCAAACTATAAAAATCTTAGAAGAAAACCTAGGCAACACCCTCCTGGCATCAGCCTAATTAATAAATTTATGACCAAGTCCTCAAAAGCAAATGCAGCAAAAAGTAAAATTGACAGGTGGGACTTTATTGAACTAACAAATTTCTTCACAGCAAAAGAAACCATCAAGAGAGTAAAGAGACAACTTACAGAACAGGAAAAAAATAATTTCAAATTATACATCCAACAAAGGTCTATCATCCAGAAACTATAAGGAACTCAAACAAACAACAGGAAAACAATGACAACAACAAATAACCCATTAAAAAGTGGGCAAAGAAAATGAACAGACATTTCTCAAAGGAAGACATACAAGCATCCAACAAACATGTGAAAAAATGTTCAGCACTCTAATCATCAGAGAAATGCAGATCAGAACTACAATGAGATACAATGTCACACTGACCAGGATGGCTAGTACTTTTTGAAAAAGAAAAAAACCAACAGATGTTGGCAAGGCTGTGGAGAAAGGGAAATGTGCACACATTGTTGGTGGGAATACAAGCTAATTTAGCTCCTGTGGAAAGCAGTTTGGAGATTTCTCAAAGAACAAAAAATCAAGTTGTCATTCAACCCAGCAATCTCACTTCTGGGAATATACCCAAAGGAGCATAAACCATTCTACCAAAAAGTTACTTGCACCTTTATGTTTATTGCAACACTATTCACAATAGCAAAAAAGGAGCCAATTCAGGTGCCCATCAAAAGTGAAGCGGATAAAGAAAATGTGGTATATACACACTCTGAATACAATACAGTCATAAAAAGTACAAAATCATGTCTTTTGCAGCAACATGGATGCAGCTGGAGACCATTATTCTAAGTGAATGATCACAGAAACAAAAAACTGAATATCACATATCCTCATTCATAAGTAGGTACCAAACACTGGACACACATACATACAAGGATGGGAACCACAGACACAGGGCACTGCTAAAGGAAGGAGGTAGGGAAGGGGAATAAGGGATACAAAGCCACCCATTGGGTATCATTCTCATCACTGTGGCAGGGCAGACTGTCAAAAGCCCAAATCTTACCTTTACACAATACAGCTGTGTAACAAATTCTCTCATGTACCCCATAATTCCAATTTTTTTAAAAATAGTGAATTGCACAATTCAAAATTGCTAAAAGTAAATTTCATATGTTCTTGCCACAAAGACAAGTATTTGAGATAATGCATATGTTAATTATCTTGATTTAATTACTCCACACTATATTCATAAATCATAACATCATTTTGTACCCAATAAAGGCATATAATTATAATTTATCAATTTATATAAAATAAGAATGGCCACAGTGGCTTACACCTATTAACAAGCACTTTGGGAGTCTGAGACAGGAGGGTTGCTTGAGATCAGAAGTTTGAGACCTGCCTGGGCCACATAGCAAGACCTCATATCTACAACAAATCAAAACAATTAGCCGAGTGTGGTGGTGCTCGCCTATAGTCCCGGCTACTCAAGATTGAGGCTGTAGTGAAACATGATCATGCCACTGCATTCCAGCTTGGGTGACAGAGCGAAACTCTGGCAAAAAAAAGAATAGTAAAATTTTGAAAATTCTAATTTACATATTAATTCCACTGACAGAATGATTTTGTAAGAGGATATGACATGTAAGGAGAAATGAGAGATAACTCATAGGACTTCTCTACCTCAAAAGCAACATGATTTTATTCTTTACCCTTTTCTTAATACTTAGGCTCTTTTTCTCAACTTATGTATTTCACGGTGGTATCATAAGGCTGTAGCTTCTCAGGATTTCAGAATTTGATATCATGCCACATATTCAAACTTATGGTCCACTATTTTAGTGGCTTCTTTCTTTTTTCCTCTCTCTCTCTCTCTCTCTCTCTCTCTCTCACATTGCTCATACTTCTTCCCTTGCCCAGAATTCTGTCCAAATCCTACCAATGGTTCAAAACTTAGATCAAGTACTATTTTCTTTGACAATTATTTATCCAGCAAACAAAGACTACTAGATGCAGGACACCCTGCTATGGAGACAAAGAAGAAGACACGTGAATCCTTCAACAAGTCTAACTTAAAGGGTTAGGAATAAAGACAAGTAAATGTAATCAAATATATCACAGCTGCTAGAAAGGGGACTTAGAAGCCATAGAGAGAACCCAAAGGGTCAATTCAACTTGATGAAGGTGGTATGATCAAGAAAAACACTTACTGGAAATGGCACTATGAACCTGACTCTACAAAAGTGACTTGTACATGAAAGTAGGTGTCCATCAGGTACAGTGGATATAGGTGATAGTGGATAGGGATATTCCTCAGAGAGGAACCTCACAGGAGCTTGAAACATTGTGTCTTGTTTAGAGTTGCAGGAAGCTGGATGGGATAGACATAGATGGGTGAAGTAAGATATAATTTGGAAAAAAGCTAAGAGTTACCAAATCTTGATAATTTTCTGTTCACTCTGTAAAGGTTAGTATATTGTCCTCAAGAGAGTAGGGAGCCTTCAAAGATTATTAAACAATAAGATGAAATAAGAAGATGTGCATTTTAGAAAACTCTCTGGAAGAAAAATGGAGTGTAGAGGAAGAAAAGACTGGAGGCAAAATCCATGTTGGAGATTGTTTCACTTCTCAGGGATAAAACATGGCTAACATTTTTTTCTTAAAGTTTCTGTTACGTTGATAGGCAGACCTTTTATATTACCGCTTCGTTGTTCTCTTGTTATTACAACTCATAATCATATCCTCACTATAACTATATTGAAAAGTATTCTTACTCTGACATACCTTACAATGTTTTTTTGGTACCTCCTCTCCTAATTTTCTGCATCATCCTCATATACACACACACAGCTCCCAGGTCAAGAATATATATATATAGAAGATGGACAGGGCTGGGCCTGGTGGCTCATGTCTGAAATCCCAGCACCTTTGGAGGCTGAGGCAGGAGGTTCACTTGAGCCCAGGAGTTTAAGACCAACTTAGGCAATATAACAAGACCTTGACTCTATTAAAAAAAAAAAAGGCTGGGCTTAGTGGTTTAGTCTGTAATCCAGCAACACTTTGGGAGGCCAAGGCAAGTAGATTGCCTGAGCCTGTGAGTTCAAGACCAGCCGAGGCAACTTGGTGAGACCTGTCTCTACAATAAATAAAAAATTAGCCAGGCATGGTAACACATGCTTGTAATTCCGGCTACTTGGAAGGCTTAGGTGGAAGGATCGTTAGAGCCTAGCAGGTTGACACTGGAGTGGCTTTGAGCATGCCACTGCACTCCAGCCTGGGCGATTCCAACTCAAAAATAAATAAATAAATTAGCCAAGTGTGGCAGCACATTCCTGTAGCTCCAACTACTCAGGAGGCTGAAACAGAAGGATCTCCTAAGCTCAGGAAGTTGAGGCTACATTGAGCTGTGATTGTGTCACTGCACTCCAACCTGGACAACAGAATGAGACCCTGACTCAAAAAACAAAATCATAAAGTTTAAAAGAAAGGGCAGAAAATGCTAACTTTTTTTTGATAATTAGAGTCCACAGACCTTAAGAGTGATTAATAGGGTATACTGGTATAAATGAGGTCAGCGGCAGTGAATGTCACCCGCACATATAAGCTCTTGAAAGATATTTAAATGCTAAAGAAACACTAGAGAGTTGGAACGTGTCTACCTTGTGATTCTTTACCCTTTGGCTATTTATTCCATGCAACCTAATTTAACTTGAACATTTGCATATAAAAATGTCTTACCACTGTCAACTAATACTGTACTCTAATTTTGGCTTTGCTGAATGTGTGAGATGACTTTGCCCTGAACACATTACCCTCCATCTTTCAAACTGTTTCCCAGGCTTTGTCAAACTTGGACTTTCCATTCAAAAATACATTCTTTAACTTGCAAAGCTAACTTTTTAATGAACCTCTTATCTGCCAGTTCAAAATGATCTTTACTGAATGCATCATCATAGTTGAGAGTTAATTACATTATGTGTAACAAAAAAGATAAGCGCTGCATAGATATAGTGAAATTCTGTGGATAGTGGGAGGTTAAACGAAGGAAAAACTCCCTAGAAAGTGTCCCAATTTTGGTTTTAAATTACATGGAATTAGATAACTATGTTGACTAAGATAAGGTGACATTTTTTCTTTGAAATCAGTTTTTCTCTAAACTTCATAATTTTGTCAGTGGCCTTCAAAACACGTTGCAAAACACTTAAAAATATTGCACTGTGGCAGTGTTAAGCCAAGATATAAACACTTAAGGTTTTAAATGTATTGGACATGTGTCTAGATGCTAGAAATTTTAGATGATTCTGTAATAATTTAGCCATTGTGTGGAGCCATCTGGGTTCTTTTGAAAAGATGCGTGCCTGTTATCACAAACCTTTTGATAGCCTACCAAACTGTAGTTAGGAGCCGGAGTGGGTCACAGGGAATAGAATGGAATGGGATAGAAAAGGCAAAGGAGAGGAAAAGAAAGGAATGGAAGAAGTGATTATGTTAAGTAGGAGCGTTGGAGAAAAGCCCCTGAGCAGCCGAAAAGGGAGTATCAGAGAAAGAGGCATCAACAGAAAATGAAAAATAAAGCCTGCTCAGGAATCCACCATACGGCAGATTCCCACCACATCTCTTCCCATCCTTTCCTCATGGGACCTCTTGTACTGCAAATTTAGAAAATAAAAACATTTACCAGATTGCCTTGCTGCTGTGGTTTGTGGACATAATATATGTTCTGCTGATCAGAAGCATTCATGAAAGACCTTAACGTAACATCAAATAAAGTGGGGAGCCCCACAGTGGTAGGTCAGGCATTCATTTTTCTGACACAGATGTCATCAGTGATACCCAACTCTGGAGCCAGTCAGTCTGTTGGTGTCTCCCCCATCCCCAGATCATAGCTCAGATCATATAATCCTAGAGCCACACATAAAAGAGTGACAATCTGGTAATACATTTAGGACAATGACCTCATGGTTCCTAAGCTTTTTGATTATGGTAGAGATAGGATGTTCCTCCAGTATCTGATACTCTGTTTTGAATCTCTTAGAGCCTTCTGTTAGATCTGCATCTGAAATAATATGAATAATACATATCACTTTTTCTTAGTTGCCCTACAGGATCCATGAAAACAATAACAACAACAAAAACTTGGGAATTATCTTCCTTAGAAAAGAAATTTTACCTTCCCATTATCAGTGTAGAGTAGGCATGCTGGTTAGACATGTTACAACAATATTGGTAAATATAATCAACTTGAATATTCAAATGTCAACCCCTCCACATCATCAACTTTCTAGACTATAGTGCCACTTACGATGAGATTAAGAAAATGAAGAATTTTTGAGCATAGCATAGATAAAGCAAATGAACATTCACAAATAGAATCAAATGTGTGTTCTCTCACCATGTGTAATTCAACAAGTGAAATTGAACGAACACTAAAGGAGCCTGGGAAATAATTTCTTAATCGAGTAAGTAGGAAATAATGAAAATGCTTCTGATGTTAGCTTAGAAGATTATATGGCATTGACACACTTTTTTTTTAGGGTACTGATTTTTCTGATCGTGTGACAATCAACTATAAGCCACAGGAGAAATTTTCCCACCATTTTTTCTTTTTTTCATATCGGTTACTCAGCGTGGTCACTAAATCACATTTATGAGGTTCAATCACCCCTCCCTTCCTGGCTTTAAAACAGGGTCCAAGACAACATTCCTTGCAAGAATTCATGGTATCAACTATTTAATAGATCGTTTTGGTTTTGTACACTCTTCTCTGAACTCAAAGCCTGGTTGCATAAATAGATGGGGCGGGGGGAGAGACTTCTCAAAGGCATCTTGTTAAGTCAAAAATAAGTTTGTAAAATAATTCATAGGGCATAATGCCTATGTTTTAAAAAGCATAGAGAGTAGAGTGAAAAAATACAAGAATAACAATTCTTTAATAATGGTCCTGGGAAGGGATATTAGGTATTGGGATGGACATACCAGATGGGACAGGGAGAGGATATGGAAAGGAGTTTCATGAAAGCTGGAATCATCTTTGACTGCCTGTTCACCCAGATCAAAATCCATCACCAAATCCCTTCAATATTGTCTTCCTTACAACTATAGCATGTATCTATTTAAAGAAATGGCCATCTCCACCTAACCTTCCCCAACAATTGTCTCTGACTTTGGCTTGCAACTGCTCTTCTAAATGGTCTCCCTGCTTGTAGTTTTGTTCACCCACACCATTCCATTGCAGCCCCAAATCCATGCCAATATCTGAGCCCACACATCTTTCAAATTTTTTTTAAATTTTATGATGCTGTATGCCACAATTATATGAAGAAGGACTATCCAACTCACAGAATTATCTTTTGGAGGATGGGCACCTTGTAATACAGGCTTCCCCTGCTAGGTAAGTGTTCTAGGAACCCATTGATGTCTGTGTATCAGCTAAAGTCGTTGTGAAAGGCTTCATTGAGCTTAAGTGTATTTTTTTTTTGAGATTTTTTTCAATGCATTTACCCATTTCATGATGGGTATTTGAAAGCACACCTGCCCACACCACACTGAGTGTCCAGCAGTTTTTAACCAAAAACAACATGACCCCCGTGCCCCACCCTCCCTGTTCACCAGATCGAGTAATTTTTTGTTTGATTGTTTCCCCAATTAAAAAAAAAGAGTCCTCAAAGGGAATGTCTTGCCAATGTGGAAGAAGTGAAACAAAAAAACCACAGAAGCACTAAAAGGCATCCCAAGGGATGAGTTCAAAAACTGTTTTGAGCAGTGGGAAAAGTGTCTCGATAGGTGTATTGCATTAAATGGAGAGTACTTTGAAGGTGACTGAAGTTTAAACACACAAAATACACAATTTTTAATAAATAATTTTCAGTTTGGGGAGGGTACCCTCTCGTATATTATAACGTAGAATATGCAGAAGATATTGGATTATGCAAACATTTCCTGTCTGCACCCCCACATCACTTCCCTACACATCCTCCATCCTAAATTCCATTCCCCTGCCTAAAGGCACTGTAAGTGGTTTATTTTTCAGCCCTTCTGTCTCCCTTCTGTACTTAACACACTCACACTTCCACATGTCTTTCTTTCTGTCAGTGTTTTGAAAAACTAATAAATTATTCCATATGTATAGTATGATTATACTATCTGTATTCTTCTGCAAATTGATTTTTCTTTATTAATTTTTCTTATAAAAGTTTCCATGTAGATACAGAAGGTCTGCCTTATTCTGTTGAAGTCCTACAATACATTTCACAAGTAAGTGTATTGTGATTTATTGATTGATTGAATCAGACATTCAAGCTGTTTACAGTTGCTCAATGTTAAAAAAGAACAGAGTCTAAAAAGTGCTGCATTTCTGTGGCAGACCCATTTTTGTAGCATACACTCCAAAAGTAGGATGCTGGGAGAAGACGTATGCATTATTTTCTTTTTGATGGATGCTGTACCAAATTACTTTCTAAAATTTCTTTACCTATTAGCGCTTTCACCAACACTATATGTTTCTGTATATACTCACACACAATTTATCTTTTAATTGTTTCTAATTCTGATGGTGAAATGTGACATTTAGTTTTTGCTTTAATTGTTAATTCCAGAGATATTAAACATCTTTGTAATGTTTTTGCCTCATTTGTCTATTCCTTTGTTTTGACAGATATCTGCTTTTCTGTTCGTTTTAATGGTCTTTAATTAATTTGTAAGAATTCTGTTTATTCATTAATTTTTTTGTCTGATACACAGAGATTTGGGATTTTTTTCTTATGCTTCAGATTGCCCTATCTATATTGTTTCCTAATAATCCATTGGGAATGTATGTTGTTTACGATGTAAAGTAGGCGAGTCCTATCTCTTTTTTTCCCCCCAAGTTGATAGGTAATGGTCAGAGGCCTTTTATAGCATGGTTTTTTAACTTCCCAAGTATGTGAAATGCCACTGCATAATAAATTACAACCTCATCTATAAATGGTCTGATTCTGGTCTCTCTCTCTTTTTTCACTGTTATTATATTTTACATCATTATCAAGATGTTTTAATTTCTATAGCTTATTGACATGTTCTTATATGTAGTAAGACAAGTTCACAGTTCTTTTCAAATTTATCTTGGTTATTTTCATAAATTTTGTTTTTTTTTTAATGAAATTGAGTCAGTTTGTCAAGTACCATGAAAAATCCTCTTGGAGTTTTAACTAGGGTTATATTAATTTCATGGAGTAATTTGGGGGATAAACAATTATTTTACAACATTGAATCTTCTTGTCTAAGAACACAGGGAATTATTTAAGTCTGTTTAAATGTTCTTTACTAATTTTTAGGGGTTTATGTGGCATGTTTTCTTATAACTTTCTTGGGTTTATTATTAGGTCTTCTGGTTTTATCTTTGCTATTGCAAGTAGAATTTTTAAAAAATTATTTTCTAGTCATTTCTGCTATTTGGGAAATTTTTAAATTTATATTTCAATCTTATATTCATTCACTTTTTAGTCTTAAATCTTTGCTGTTCCTTTCCTAACTTCTTGAGTTTAATGTTGTGTATTGGAAAAGCCCTACGTGGTTCTTTTTCAGTCTTTGGCACTTGGCACTGGTGAAGGGGGCAGGGGTAGGGTGAGAAATGGCAATTAATGCAGCACTGGTTTCAGAGTCTTGTTCTTCTCAAAGGTCAGTATCTTCCTGGAGACACATCGTGCCTATTTATGTGTAGCCCAAAATGAGGAAGGAAGAGATGGCAGAGCTAAACCCTCAGCAGTTCAGATCACATCTCTCCAAAAGAATGCCTCAATACTTCTTCCTGCGTGCTTTGACTCCGATCTTAGAGCTTTCCCACAGTTGCTCCAACTTGTGTAGAATTTCTTTTTTCCTTTCCTAAGTATATGTTGGGCACAGAAAACTTCATTTTCTCTCATCCTTTCTATTTTTCAGGAATTACTTGAAATATCAGCTACATCAATGATACTCTTTCTTGTTTAATGTCATGATTAATTTATTTTCTTCCTTTGATTATTTCTGCTATTTTATGGATCTGGAGACTGACAGATAAATAGAAGTTGAACTCGGTTCATGATTCTGTCCACCACAGGATCTCCTCTAGGTGGAAATCGTATCATCTCATTTGCCCCCTTAGCATGCTTCAGAGATTGTCTGACCCTCTCCTCTGTCCCATAAGACTATTCATCATTAGGTGCCTGCTGCTTATCCAGCTTTTCTTAGCACTCATTCTCCAAACTCCAGTTCTCATATCCTACCTGTGTTCTTTGGACAGACTAGATTTCGTAATTCATGGCTTCCATTACCCCTGACCATGCTTCATTAATTATACTCATCTTATCAATTAGTTTCGAGGTAACATGCCACCTCCTCCAGGAGGTTTTCCCTAACCTCCCAAATTGGGTTAGATGTACCTCGTCTAAGCTTCCATGACACCATTTGTTCATTCCTGTCATTATATTTGTTACATTAGATGACAAATTGCATTATACTTGTTCTTTATCTCTTTAGCCTGTGTATTACATGAGGATATGTATTGTAATTTGTTCATTTTGTAAACCTCTTGATGTAAAGAACTGCAATTGATTCTTATGTGTACACGAGACCTGACAATTAAGTTCACAAACTTGTCACAATGTGTTTATGTTGGCAGCACTGTACAAACAACTTGGTAAGGTTTCACTATCTTGGTATATCAGTGTCTCACAGCTGTGTTCATGTTGACATGCGGTGGTGTCTTGCTGAGTGGCGTTCATTATTGTTGTTGTATGTTTTTGTGTGCCATAGCAAGAATGTTGGAGCTTGAATGAGAGCAATGAACAAGCATTAAATATCTTGTTAAACTTGGCAAGAGTGGAAGTGAAATCAGAGACATGTTAGTCCAAGTTTATAAGGATAATGCCATAAAGAAAACAGCAATGTATAAACAAATTGAACATTTTTCTGAGGAGACAGAAAGCATCACTGATGAAGAGAGGTCAAGATGGTCAGTAATGAGCAGAATGGACTAAAACGTTGCAAAAATTTATTGAATTGTGCGTCAAAATCTTTGACTGACTGTGAGATGCATAGCAGACCAAATAAACATCAATAGAGAAGCAGTAAAAACATCTTAGCTGAAAGTCTTGGCATGAGAAAGGTGTGTGCCAAAAAAGTTCCGAAGGTGCTTTAGCAACACGACAATGCACCAGTTCACACAGCTCTGTCTGTGAGGGAGTTTTTAGCCAGAAAACAACTGTTTTGGAATACCCTCCCTAGTCACCTGATCTGAACTTCAATGACTTTTTCTTTACCCGAAGATAAAGAAAATATTAAAAGGAAGACATTTGGATGACATTCAGGACATCAAGGGTAATACGATGACAGCTCTGATGGTAATTCCAGCAAAAGAGTTCCAAGATTGCTTTGACAGGTGGATGAGGCGCTGGCATCAGTGCATAGCTTCCCAAGGGGACTACTTCAAAGGTGACCATAGTGTTATTCAGCAATGGGGAATGTAGCACTTTTCCTAGGATGAGTTTGTGAACTTCATTGTCAGTACTCATACTTCCTAGGACCTAAAAAAATGCCTTAGGCATAGATGTTGTTAAAAACAGGAATTTGGGAGTAAGGTAGACTTGGATTCAAAGTCTAATCTGTCATTTATTAGTTCTATGCTGGGCTGGCTACATAATGTGAAGGGGTCAGTACAGAACAAAAATGCCAGCCCAGACTTAAAATATCAACTCTTCCTTTCTATAGGCTTTCCCAGGCTACAACTGAAAGGAGACCCCCAAGGTGTTGCTACCTCTGTAGTGGAACAAGCTGTTTCCTGGATTGGGACAGATAAGTGGCTATTGCCATGGCACCATCAGCCGGGAGTAAAGACCACTGCTGCCTTGACAAGGCCCAAGACACCAAGTCACTGCAGAGCACACTTGCAACTCCTCCTTCCCCTCCTCTCCCCTCTCCTACCTTCTCTTCCCCTCCCCTTCCTTCTCCTCCTCTGTGTGTGTACCAAGGCCCTATAGGACACTGACAGCAACAGAAGTTTGTGGGTCTCTCCCTGCAGACAGTCCCTTCCCTGGTCATGTGTACAGCGATAGCAGGAATGGGAGGGTAGGGGAAGTCTGGTGGTGTTCTAGGAGGCAGACCCACTTCTAAGCTGAGGCTCCAAGCCCTTCATGCACACTCCATTGTCACCTCAGATATCACTTACAAAACACAAATTCAATGATCAAATAGTTAAGAATTTCAAGAGGAGACCACAAGGCATTGATTTTATACACAGGACCCTTCTGAGTGGAGGGTCCAATACAGACGCACTGATTGCAAGACCAAGACCATGAAGCCAGCACTGACTCTGTGACTTAAAGGAAATTACTTAACTTCTCCGTGCCACAGTGTCTTTAACTGTAAAATGGATGTGATGAACCCTACCTCATAAGGTTACTGTGAGCCATAAGATGTATGCAAAGCTTATAGGAAAGCATTCTACTGTTTTTGTGAGAAGTTAAATATCTATTGCTTGAAAAGGGACTCAATTTCAACTTTTGCTAGTGCTTAAAAATGTTTTCAAAGTGTACTCATTTAACCCTAAATCATATTAGAATATGCTTGGAGTTGGGTTGTAAAGTGGAAGAAATCGCCATGGAATAATTTCACATTTTTAGCTTACACCTTTATTATGAAAAATGCATACCTCAAAGCCACTGTTCATGATTGTCCTGAGTGCTTAGAAAATACTGTTTTCTGAGCTCCATGACCAGAATAGCTGGAGATGGGTCCCAGAATTTTATGTTTTCTTGCAAGTTTCTCAGGTGATTTTCTCTCTTTCTCTCTCTCTCTCTCTCTCTCTCTCTCTCTCTCTCTCTGTCTGTCACACACACGCACACACACACCTGTTTTTTCACTATATCTTATGCTCTCTTCCTCGATTCTACCTTTTCCATTTTGCTGTACAGTCAACTCTCCATATCTGCAGGTTCTGCACCTGCAGATTCAACAAACCACAGACTGAAAATATCCAGGGAAAATGACAGTACAGCAATAAAGTAGTACAAATAAAAAATAGAATGTAACACACAATTAGCAATTTTAAAATGTAAATATCCTTTTCCATGGAAACATATCTTTTCTGGTAAGATCAGTGTTTATTATTAAAGCTAACTAAAATGTGAAAATAAAATCGAGTGTAACAACTATTTACATTGTATCACACTGTATTAGGTATTATAAGTAATATGGAGATTAACTAAAACATACAGAGGTTGTGTGTAGGTTATATGCAAACGCTCTACCATTGTACATAAGGGATTGAGTAGCGTCAGATTTTGGTATCAGAAGAGGTCCTGGAACCAAGGGATGACTGTGCTTGGTTTATCATATCTGTTCATTCCGCCAAACCTCAATCCATCAGTCAGTTGATCCATCTTTCCTTTTCTTAATGCATTTCACAGTAGACTGTCAACAACAGAGCACTTTATTCCTAAGTACTTCAGGATGTATATTGTAAGAGCTCAGTATTTTTTTATAGGCCTTTTTTAAGGTAAATTTACATGCAATGTAATGGACAGATTTTAAGTGCACATTCACTGAGCTTGATAGATGCATATACCTATGTGATCTGAACCCCTGTTGAGATATACAATATTACCATTACCCCAGAAAATGTTCTCTTGCCCCCAGTAAAAAAGATATTCCCAGTTTCCCAGACTTAGATACAGTTCAATTTTTTTTAACAATATAGATTTGAGCTGGGCTCGGTGGCTCAGCCTGTAATCCCGCCCTTTGGAAGGCTGAGGTGAGTAGATTGCCTGAGCCAATGGATTCGAGACCCACCTGGGCAACTTGGCAAGACCTCATCTCTACAATAAAATAAAAAATTAGCCGGGTGTGGTAGCGTGCGCCTGTAGTTCCAGCTACTTGGAAGACTGAGGCAGAAGGATCGCCGGAGCCCAGCAGGTCGAGGTTGCGATGGCCGGGAGTGGCCACTGCACTCCAGTCTGGGTGACAGAGTGAGACTCAAAATATATATATATAGATTGGTTTGCCTGCTTAGGGCTTCATGTAGAGGAATCATTTAGTACGCACACTTTCATATAAGGCGGCTTTCATTTAGCATTTTTTTAATATCCATCCATGTTGTTGCAAGTAATTTGTTTTACCTTAATGCTAAAGAGGATCTCCTTCTACCATTTGTTTATTCATTATCCTATGGATAGACACTTATGCTATTTCCAACTTAAGGTTATTATAAATAAAACTGCTATGAACATTTTTGAATAAGCCTTTTTGTGGACTTGAGTTTTTGTCTTCCTTGGATTCACACTTATAAGTGGAATTACTGGGTCACCGAGCAGACATATATTTAGTTTTATAAGAAAATCGCAGCTCTTTTTCCAAAGTGGTTATACTATTTTATAACATCACAATGTTTGAGAGTGATGGTTGCTCCTCATCCTCACCAAAATCTGGTGTTGCCATTCTTTTAAGTTTAATTTCAATCATTAGTGGTAATTCATCGTGGTTATAACTTGCATTTCTCTGATGACTACTGATTTGGAACTCTATTTGTATGTTTATTGGCCATTCAAAAATCTTCTGTTGTGAGGTGTTCATTCAAATCTCTAGGCAATTTAAGTTCATTTATTTGTCTTTTCATTTTTGGGTTGTGTGTTTTATATATATATCCAGGTTGCTAGATACTCTTCACCGGATACGTGTTTTGCAAATAGTTTCTCCCAATCTAAGCTTTTCATTTCCAATAAAGTCTTGTGAAAAGCTGAATTTGTAAATTTAGGTGCAGTTCAATTTCATACTTTCTTCACGGATGATTGGTGCCTTCTCCCATACCAACTTTTGAAACCACTACTCTGTATTCTTTCTACTTCTCTAAGCTGCTAGCTAAACCACAGTTGCAAAGCCAGCAGTGTCAGGAGACCTCTCCAGTTTCCCAGGCTCCTCATTCTGTTACATCAATCTCTTCCAGGCTCTCCAAAAGATAGCTTCCAGAAAGGTGAATTCAATAGGAACCTTTTAAAGAAAAAGCACACGATGCCAGCATTTGGTAATTCTTACATTTAGAGAATAGCACAGCTGTCTTAGTTTCCTGTTGTTCATGTTCTTCAGAGACACACAATCCTACGTTTAAAAATTCCCGACAAGCCAGGCTCAGTGGCTCAGCCTGTAATCCCACGCCTTTGGGAGGCTGAAGTGAGTGAATTGCCTGAGCCCGTGGGTTCGAGACCCGCCTGGGCAGCGAGACCTCATCTCTACAATAAATCAAAAAATCAGTCGGGCGTGGTAGCGCATGCCTGTAATTCTGGCTACTCGGAAGGCTGAGGCGAAAGGATCACTGGAGCCCAGCAGGTCGAGGCTGCGGTGGCCGGTAGCGAACACTGCACTCCAGTCTGGATGACAGAGTGAGACTCCAACTCAAAAAAATAAAAATAAAAATAAAAATTCCCGACAGTACCAAGCTCAAGGCCACGATTTTAAATCTTCATAATTATGAAGTGACTGTGAAGGGAGAGGGAAAGACTGAGATGATTGTAGTGAGCTCTTTGGACTCGCTCTCTCTCTCTCTCTTTTTAATGGTCTGCATTTAGAAACAATCGTCTGCAGATCTTAAAACATTTGACAGAGAGTTAGGCATTATGGTCATTATCTTCCTGGAGAAAAAGCAGATGCTGGGAAAAGGCACCTTGCCTAAAGCCACTGCGGAGAGCTTGGAACAGAAGCCAGTCCCCTATCAGGAGATCCCAGTTGCCTCTGAAATTCCACGATCAGAACAGGCAGAACACAAAAGAGAAACCCACTGAGGAGAGGAAATGTTTTCCCACAAAAGCAATTTCCTCCAATTTGTATTTCAGCAACAAATTTGTTTCCAGTTTCAGATGCCACTATTCAAAAATGACCTGTTGCCTTTTGACTATAATAGAACCTCTCTCATTCTTCAATGATTTGCTTGTAAATATTTATCAATACGGCTTGGCCCTTCGCCCCCTTTCTCTGACTTTATTGTGGTGAGCCCCCAGCCCTGCCAACCTTTCTCAAGCCTTTGTGACTGTGATGTCTGTCACGTGGCTCCATGTGTTTTCTCATCTGGTCTAGGAGGTGCTATAAACATTTACAACTGAACTGTCAACATGGATAAATAAAGAACTGTAAATTTTTACAGTTCAGTGCCTTTTATTATACTTTTTATACTCTTGCGTAGGTCCAGAAGATTTGCTTTATCTCAAGAAACTGAAGCATGAGATTAGATTACTTTGAATGTATTCCTCAGTGCCAGTTGCACTAACGTCCTAAAATCGCTCCATTTCTAAAGTTGTGTGGTTTTTTTTTTCTTTAGTTAGAATCTGGTTTACTACTGACAGAAACAAAGTCTTAATTAAAATGCTATTCTTCCTCTCATTGCCAACAGCAGTTGTCTAAGGCAGTGTTCCAAAAACCTTCCCAGGCCTCAGAATTTCCTGGAGAACATATTAAACATCGATGCCTGGGCTTCACCTCCAAAGCTTCGATTCACAAGGCCAGGAATGGGGCTGACAATTTGCATTTCTAACACCATCCTGGTGATGCTGATGCTGCTTTGTTCAGGAAGCTAAAGCATTGATTTGGTTCTTCCTTCTAAACCAGGAATATTTACTTTATAGTTTGGATTTCCAGCAAGTGGTCACCTTATTTCTGTATCCTGAGTTACCATACAGAATACTCATTTTTTTTTGGCACAGAAGTCAGGGTTAGCCTCAGGCAAAACTGGAGAAGAAGTGGCCTTCATACATGGACAATACCCTTCAAGAATGTATATACCTGAGGGTGGGGGCTAGGGATTAGCAGGCAACCTGCTCAATCTCAGGAGCTTCCAGGAGCGTTGGAGCTCACCTCCTTTGGGAAGGCCTTGGGACAATCTTTTTATCAGTCATTTGCTTCCTCCACACAGCTACTTCTTTCTAGCAAGTAACTTTTTGAACATCATCTGTAGGTGTATGTTCATCAGGAGGACTGACCTCTCACGCTAGTTTACTCTCCGTAACCCCACCTGTTAAACAGACTTCTAGCCACACCTTCAGACCCAGCTCAAACCTCACCTCCTCCTTCCCCAAAGCCCTTCTCTATGGCCTGAGAACATTTTTATCATATATCTCACTTAACATGTTTGCCTGTACTCTTCTGGCTAAAGGTTTATCTCTATGAAATTTGAGGTTTTTCTGAACAGAACAGTGTCTTATTTATGTCTATCATTCTGGGAAGTTATACTCAATTAAGGAAAAAGGCAAGATGGAAGGAAAAGGAGGAGAGGACGTTCTGTTTTCAGAAAAGCATATACATGTGTTGAGGAGAGGAGTAATATGGTCGTTGGGTGACTGCGGAAGGCAGTGGGAACTGCTAGCTACTGTGACAACCCAGAATACCAACCTTCACAGCTACAACAATGATGTGGGCTGTTTGTGCAGTTTGGTCTTAGGTCAAGTGCATGGTTTCTACTCAGTGATAGAGGAAGAAATCAGTGTGTCCTTGTGTTTCTTCTGGTTCTTGGATAGAGATGGGCCATGACAGTGGCAAGGGGATCTTGGGGGGACTTTTATTTGAGCCTCAAGGACTTTGAGACTCAGGAAGGACATGGATAAGATTTTGTTGAAGGCGAAAACAATATCTGCAAATAGAGCCACTCAACATGGGCTCACTCTGTGTCAGGGGCTAGACATACAACGATATTGATTGGTTACAAAAAATTGTGTAATAAAATAATATGTATTTGTTTCCTCATCATGTGTGAATAGTACTGGGCTTTCCCTTAATATAAGAAAAAAATATTCATAGATACCTGTTATCTATCTTTAATATCAAGCAATAAACAAATGATGAATTCATAATGCATAATATATATCTTTTCGCCGCTTCCAGACATATTTTAAAATATTTCTCTCAGTCAGCCACTTTGGAAGGTAGTTTGGCAGTTATTATAAAGCTAAATATAATCTCATTCTACAATCCAACAACCACACTCCCAAGGTATTTACCAAAGTGAGTTGAAAATTTATGTCCACATAAAAACCTACACACAAATGTTTAAAGAAGCTTTATTCATAATTGCTAAATTGGTAAATGAATAAACAAACTGTGGAAACCTCCATATGACGAAATGTTATTCAGTATTAAAAAGAAATGAGCTCTCAAGCCACAAAAAGACATGGAAGAATCTTGAGTGAATATTGCTAAGGGAAAGAAGCCAATCTGAAGCCAATCATATGTATGATTCTAGCTATATGACATTCTGGAAAAGGCAAAACTATGGTAACAGTAAAAAGATCAGAGGTTGCCAGGGTACAGTGGGAGACAGGAATAAATTCAAGGGGCACAGAGGATTTTTAGGGCAGTGAAACTATTCTGTATGATACTGTAATGGTGGATACATGTCATTACACAGTTGTCAAAACCCATAGAACTTAAATGTGAAGGGTGAACCCTAAAGTAAACCATGGAATTTAGTTCATAATGATGCATCACTATTGACCTATCAGTTGTCCCAAATGTACTATCATAATGCAAAATGTAAATAATAGAGAAGATGTATGGGAACTTTTTGTACTTTCTGTTCAATTATTCTTTAAAACTAAAACTGCTCTAAAATATAAAATATGTTACAGGAAAAGATATTTCCCTCATTTTATGCCAGTACATTCTCAAGACATCTAGAGAGACCTGTATTTTTTCCTAGTTCCCAATACTTTGTTATTTTAAAGCTGCCTTTTTATTGTGTAACTATCTATTGGCAGAGTATATTACATTTCCTTTCCCCTAAGTGAAAGGAGATAATATTTAATGCTGATCCCATAAAGACTTACAAGGAAGTCAATTCTATGAAATAAAAATATTTCTGAATGAATTTATTGCAAACTGATAGGGGAGTGAGTTGGAAATTTACACTTAATAACACCATTCTTAGAGAATTTGGTCTATATAAATTCAATCTTGGCAGGTAGCCATTAGGGACTTTTGAACGGCATATCTTGAGAAATGTTCCAAGTTCTTTGGTGAGACAGTGGTGGGGAAAAACAGAATAATTTTTTTCTTTAATATATTTTAAAAGAATTTTGAAAGTCTGGTCTCAAGATAATTCTGGAAATAGATTTCAAAGACTGCTATTCAGCTTTCTGTTTTGTAGTAAGCCTAGGTTTTATAAAGTGTTGAACTGATAGTTGGTTACATGGAAGTCTCTATTTATAATGCGATAGTCCATTTTTATAGTACTTTTAACTCACAAAGGTGCATGTTATATATTATCTAACTGGATACTCAAAATCAACCTGAGAAGATTGTAGGACAGATGTTAACTATAGCCCAAAGTAAGAATATTTTTCTAGGTTTTCTTCTCGCTTCTTTCTCATAACCATGTTTTGGTAGGTGGGTCTGCTGCCCTTAGGGACCAAACTGAAAGAGGTGGCCATACCTATTCCTAAAACCATCAAAAATAAATTTTCTAGTAACTTTTAGTCCAATATCATTTTGAATATTTCTTAAAACAATGCATACCATTTTTTCCTACTTCTGTCTTTGGTTAAAATCCATTTCACATATCAAATGCTTGAATAAGAAATAAGAAAATCTTATTTCTTGTAGTT
This sequence comes from Carlito syrichta, assembly GCF_000164805.1. Taxonomy (NCBI): domain Eukaryota; kingdom Metazoa; phylum Chordata; class Mammalia; order Primates; family Tarsiidae; genus Carlito; species Carlito syrichta. The sequence continues at coordinate 95,243 of NW_007011861.1, forward strand.
TAGAATCAGAGATGAAAATAATATTCAAAAAAAGTCAAAATAAACACATCAGAAACAAGCATCTTCAAAATTAAAATGTAGATTCCTACCAAACATTGTTTCACCCTTTGTTGTGTTCTGCTTTGACTATGTGTCATTCTGTGTGTATCCATGTGTACCTACATTCTCCACTCTGGGGACCTCTCTCCTTGAGTCAGTGGTTCAGGAAAAGATCCAAATGCAACTTTGATTAAACTTCCCTACAAGATGTTAGAGACCCTTTATATTCAGAGTTCATTTCTAGAGGTTTTAATGGATAAAATATTATCTGTTTTGGCTGCTATGTAAAATTGTCATCAGACGTCTGTAGACACAATGGATGCCTATAGAAGTAGGGAGCCCAAACCAATAAGATCAACTCTAAAAGTGACTGCTAATCCTCACGCACCTTCCAATTTGGTAATTCTGTAGAGGGAAACTCAACCTGTGTCTTTCAGGATGCAACTTTCTGAAATTACAATAATTTGTGCTTGGAGTAAGACCACACTACGCAGATATAGACTAGAATCACTCTGATTCCAAACTTGGCTATCTGTCAGAATTTTCTGGGGTTTTTGGTATACTTTAGGAAGTGTGCTCCTTCTTACACTTCAGATCTTTTAGTTAATAGTTGTACTTACACATTAGAAGTTCAGGTATTTTTAGGCAGTAAACACCAGACCTTTTTGCTGTTGTCCTGCCCATTGTACCCTTCACAGCGTATCTTTCCTTTAATAAATCTACCTTTTTTAATTAAAAAAAAGAAATTCAGGTATTTTTAACACAAAGTATTTGCAATTAAATGTGTCATGTTATATAAATATCAATCATCTTTTTCTCTCCTGACCTATTTCATATGGGGAGAAAGCAAACTTCCTTAATGAATAATACCTTTACCTCCTCTATCTAGGCATGTCAAATTATATACAGTCACCTATGAGTAAAAATGTAAAAATACCAATAAGTATATTGCAGTTTAATATTTTGTTGATAAAGTGAAATAGTCTGTGGTATACTAAAATCATGAAAATACATTGTTGTACCCTCATAAGTTGCCTATTTCTGGTACGTTTACTTCAGCAAGCATCACTTTAAATACTCAATTGCTGGCAAGCTAACCAGTCATTAACCCAGAGTTCCGACTCTAAAGATGCTGACAGGCCAGTGGAGGAGAAAAATGCACTTCCCACAAACTCCAGTACAAGAGGAATAGTCTCCACCACTTCCAAAATGATGTCAACGCATACAAAAGTGGTAATGATTTATTTTGACCTGGGTGGGATGGGGTGTAAGTGAAATTTTTGTCTTGGGAGATTTGTATCTTCTCTAGATACAAATGCTAGAAGCACTGGTAAGTTCCCATGGTCAGAAAGAAGCAGGAACACTAACCTCCACTAATAGATTCCTTAATGAATAATACTGAGAAAGATTTTTCTAGACAAGGAAAAAATCCGTACAACATAAATAAATAAATCTCATGCAACATGGTTTTAATTTGTAGATTTCAATCATCTCTCCTTTGATTTTTTTTCTGCAGCAACATTTATGTTCTGCTAGAAGCTCTTCTTTTCCACAACCTTCCTGAGGGTGATGGAAGTTTCAAAGCTGTGTCTTGGTGCCATGGTAACTTCTGTCTGCAGCCTGCGTATCTCTGGAGGCCCATTTGACAGCTCTCCCTTTCCCTTCCTCGTGAGGTTTACCTGGGCTTGAGTTGCCACTGTGGGAACAAAAGAGTAAATGCTTATTACAGGTGTTGCTTTTACACTTAACTCATACCATTCCTGACATTCTTTACCATCAGCCATGGTGTTAAATCACAGTGTAGGTGTCCACAGCCCTCTGAGATTATTCAGCTCAGTTCCTGAAGGAACTGAGCAGCCCTCATACCAAGGCTATTCCTCTCAAACTGCAGGGAGCAATATGTAGACCTTCGGGAGACAGAGTGGTGTTTGCCTCTTTATATGAGATAATGAAGAGTAATTAACTTGTCCTAAACTGAAAAACAGAATAAGCTCCGGTAACACTAACTGTCACTTATAAAAATAAAGGCAAGCATACAATTATGTCACCTCCTTCTAGATGTGACCCTATTAATTCTTTATCAGAAACTGCCGTCAAGAAAATGTTTAAGGTAAAGAGAAGGGAGGGAGCATGATTAACAGTATCTGTCCTTAAATTGAAATATTTCTCAGAAAAAGAGGAACACTGATTCTGTGCAACTCCAGAGAGCCAAACTTCAATGCAAGGAAGACTCAAAATTAAAGATAATAAAAGTGGTGGTGGGTTCCCTACCAGGGGAGTCATCATGTTGCAATTCCATGTCTACGCAGAATGATGGGTGGTAGATGGCACTCGGACTTCACTTAGGTTAGCATACTGGAGAAGAAGGTATCGAAGGCTACTTCCAATTTGGGCCTGCTGTGATGCTATAGGAAAGTAACCACAAGTATAATGAACCCTGAATAGAGTAAAGGCAAACTAGTAAATTTCTCCAGATTAGGGGTTGGAGAAGGCAAGCAAAGTATTTTGAACAAGTGTAATGTTAAGTAGTGATCCTTGCCCAATAAGGAGTGTGTTAAGTAGGAAGAATTAAGGAGTGGTGTTTTTTTGGCATTTGTTCCTTTTCTGAAAACTGTATTCAGTGGATGAGAGGAAGTAAGAAATTGAACAACTGAAGAATCTTCTCTCTCATCAATTTTCCAAAGAGTATGGTCTACATATAAATGTATGTGTCATACATCACACTAATGGGGTGGCTTTTTAATAGTTAATTGGTTTTTGGAAACTTCCGTAAGAACCCTCTAAAAAACACACTAGGAATAATAGAACAGACACACTTAGGATAAGGGCCTTTAAACTATGTAATTATTTGTCCCATATCTGGAAAATATTATAGAAGTTCTGACAATTAATTTAGTGAACCTGCCACCATGCACTTATGTTGGAAGCACTGTACAAACAACTCAGTAACGTTTTATAACCTTGGTATATCAGTGTCTGGCAGCAGCTGTGTTTGTGTCGATGTGTGATGATGTCTTGCTGAGCAGTGTTCATTATTGTTGCATGTTTTTATATGCCGTCACAGGAATGTCAGAATTTGAATTAGAGCAACGAGAATTAGAGCAACGAACAAACATTAAATTTCTTGTTAAACTTGGCAAGAGTGGAAGTGAAATCAGGGACATGTAGTCCAAGTTTATGGGGATAATGCCATAAAGAAAACAGCAATGTATAGATGGACTGAATGCTTTTCTGAGGGGAGAGAAAACATCCCTGATGAAGAGAGATCCGGAAGGCCAGTAACGAGCACAACTGACAAAAATATTGCAAACATTTGCTGAATTGTGGATCAAAATCATTGACTGACTGTGAGAAGCATAGCAGACCAAATAAATATTGATAGAGAAACAGTTAGGAAAATCTTACCTGAAAGAGAACAGTGTGTGCAAAAATGAGAACAGTGTGTGCAAAAATGCTTCCAAAGGAGCTCCCACATCATGACAATGCACCAGCTCACACAGCACTGTCTGTGAGGGAGTTATTAAGCCAGAAAACAAATAACTGTATTGGAACACCCTCCCTAGTCACCCACCTGATCTGGCCCCTGTGACTTTTTTCTTTACCCGAGAATATTAAAGGAAGTATTAAAAGGAAGACATTTTGATGACATTCAGGACATCAAGGGTAATATGATGACAGCTCAGATGGCCATTTCAGAAAAAGAGTTCCAAAACTGCTTTGACAGATAGACTAAGCACTGGCGTCAGTACATAGCTTCCCAAAGGGAGTACTTTGAAGGTGACTATAGTGATATTCAGCAATAAGGGATGTAGCACTTTTTCTAGGATGAGTTTGCAACTTAATTGTCAGATCTTCAGAAAAAAATTTATGAGCATACTCGAATAAAAGCCCCTCTATAGTCACTTATGTGCTCTTCTTTATAACATTAGAAGGAATTTGGGGTTTTGTGTCTGAAGTGCCGCTGTTGCCAGGGAAATATATGTCCTCTTCAGAATGCAACTGAATTCAGTTTCAGCGCACCAGTTATTGGGTCTTTTCATTGGTCTACAACACACATGAATCTCTCTTTATACCTAAGAAGTTTATTTTCTTCATTTGCTTCCACTGCATAAACAGTTTTTTCATCTGGGTCAAGACAGAAGACTGTATCTGGTTACCTGATTAGGCCTGTAAATGGCAATAGAGAAAGCAAAGCTAGAGGGTGGACCAATCCACTCTTTGCAAAGAGCAGGTGACATGAATAGACATTCTCTACTGAGTGCCTTTCCTAGAAATTCTTCAGAGGTCAAGGAGACCTACCATTTGTTTCCAACAGGTATGCATTTTATGGTTTAGGAGGGCATTGAACTTTTCTATAACTCACTTTTCTATGGACCACTTTGCAACTAAAATTGACAACCTGGGACCACTCATCTGAATTCTCTAGCCCTCAGCTTATATTGAAAGATTTTCCAGACACAATCTCAATTCTTGTTGTAATTTTCAGGTTTGTTCCAACCCAAACAAGTTACCTGAGTGATTTCTAGAGAGAGAGTAAATGAGCTGATCCACCTTGGATTTGGACTGTTTTGTGTTTGACAAAAGTCCTAATGAGATAGTACCTCATTTGTAGGATCTTGAATCCATAAGTATCCAATAGGCCAATCTTCTTATGCAGGTAAGTGCCCATCAAGGAGCCATCTTCATCCAATTTTCATTTTATTGGTGATAAGTAACCTAACATTTTTTTCACACTGTAGTGGATGATGCAGCAGACATGCTGCTGTGCTCATCCAAGAAATATCTGAAAGATTGCAATTTCTTTAGAAAAGTGCTTTCTTTAGGAAGACAAAGATGTGGTGAGTGTCTAATTATGAAGACTCATCATATGCACCATTTAGTTTTTAGTAAGAGATCTTGAAATTTAACTCTCCAGAAAGCTTAATGCTCTTTCTCTACTCTGTCATTGTAGGCTCTTTCTCTACTCTGTCATTGTATTCCCTATGCACGGTATTAATATTCCCTACTTATAATTTATCTAAGGTATATTTTATACCTAATATACTACTTCTAAACTTGTCTCTTGAGGGTTCTGATTTTCACCAATTCTTCCCTTTAGCTTACCATTGCATTTGCAAAAGATATTCTAGAAGATGTTTTTAGCTTTTTCTTGATAATGAATTGCTTGAAAATAAATAGCATGTTCTCTGTTGAAATCTATCTTACCTTATCAGGTCTAGAGAGGACACTTACCTATTTTGAAAAGCTGCTTCGGGTTTAGTTGGTTAATATGGCTCATGTAATTAATAAAGGATTTCTGGATGCTGCTGCCCTCTGGATGTTTCTACCTTATTCTCATAGCTGGGGCTGTTGGCCAGGTTTTTTAGTAACTCCAGCATGATTGCTTAAAACAAGACAATGTTATTACGTGGTGGAGTGTACAATGTAAAGCCTTAACCTCGAAGATTGACACTTAAAACTTGACAGAAACATTCTTTTGGAAGCAAAATAAACAGTTTTCTCTCCTCCTAGATAAGGTGGAGTAATTTTTTTTTATTAATCCATATGGTATGTTCTTTTGCATAGGAAACCACTGAAGACAACACTTTTCCAGATCTCTTCCTCCAAGTTTTCATTATCAATAAATGCTTGTGATATCAGCTGAGATTTTTTAGCCCACACATCCGGCTTGTATCTTAATTGCAATAACTTCTTGTCACAAACAGCCAATGCAGCAATGATATATGGAAAAACTGGATTTTTTTCCCTCCCCCGTGCCTGCGCCTACTCCCACCTCCAGCCCCCTCTGCCTTTCCCTATTCCCAACCTCACGGAGCCCGGAAAGTCTTGCAGCATTCCTGAAAAGTTACATAAGACACCAGAAGTAGATAACATTGTATGTTTCAAGTTTTAAAATGCAGAATGTTTATGCCCATGGGGAGAGAAGAATGAAAGAATGTCCCTTTCAGGAATCATATCTGAAATGACTGGGGGGCTGACAAGTGCTTCCCTTAAAAATAATGTTTAAGGACTTGAAGTGTTCCTTACTACCTGGTAAATGGCAAGTTTTCTGTCAAAGAATAAATCAGTAGTATCTAAGAGTTCATATTATAGTCAGTCAGGCTAAAGCATTCTAAGTCCTCATTTGAGACAGGGGCAGTGGACATAGAATTTTAGATCCAAGAGCAGTATCTTCCCCTGAGATTGTCTTCATTTATTTGTTTGTTGATTATGTATTTACTTTTAGAGACAGGGACTCTCTATGTCACCTAGGCTGGAGTGCAGTGGCATTCTTGAACTCCTGGGCTCAAGTGATTTTCCCACCTCAGCCTCCTGAGTAGCTGGAACAATTACAGATGTGAGCCACAATGCCAAGGTAATTTTTTAAATTTTTATTCTTTTGTACAGACAGGATTTTACTATGTTGCCCTGGCTGGTCTTGAATTCCTGGATTCAAGTGATACTTCCACCTTAGCCTCCTGAGTAGCTGGAACTATATGCACCCACCACCATGCTCTGCTAATTTTTAAAATTTTTTTGTAGACACTGGGTCTCACTATGTTGCCCAGGCTGGTCTCGAACTCCTGGGTTCACATGATCATCCCACCTCAGCCTCCCAAAGCTTACATGTATGAGCCAACACACCTAGCCTACTTATTCATTCATTCATTCATTCATTCATTTGAGACAATGTCTGACTCTGTCACTCAGGTGGGAGAGCCAATGACGTGATTATAGCTCACGGTAGCCTTGAACCCTTGGGTTCAAGTGATCCTTCCACCTCAGCCTCCTGAGTAGCTTGGACTACAGGCATGCACCACTACACCCAGATAATGTTTAAATTTTTAGTGTAGAGATGGGGCCTCACAGGCTGGTCTTGAAATCTGGCCTCAAGTGATCCTCCTGCCTCAGCTTCTCAAGGTGCTGGGATTATGATGTGAACCGCCATGCCTGGCCTCTTCTTCTAATTGTATGGAGGGAAAGGGCTTGACGACTTGAATCTTGGCATTATCAAGGCAGGCCGGTTCCATTGCTATATCCGATTATTCCTCTAAGGCCCAGCTCTGCTGTGGAGAGTTAAGTCTGCCCAAACCCAAGTCTCTATCACATCAACTTTTCCCATTTGGCACCAGATCAAGCCTTCTCTGAGAACAGAAGTGACTGTGCTACAACTTAGAAGAGGGGAGCATTTGGTTGGAAAATGGAAGCTCCCCCCCAAAAAGAGGTTTAAAGTTAATATATTTGCCCAGATCAACAGACCACCTAGCATTGGTTTTTCCTAGGCCTCCTGACCTTGGTCTTCTCTTTGGTGAGGTCAACAGCAGTAGACATGCCGCCCGTGACTCATTCCAACACACTACAACAGTCTCCAAGGCAACACTGACTGAAGGTCATTTCAGAGCTGCCCAGTATTCAGGAAGCTTCTGTTCTTTGTGGTCTAGCATTAGGGTAGACAGTTTAGCCTGAGCTCAAGGGAAAGATGATCAATTTCTATAGACTCTGAGTTCTTTTCCCTGGTGGGTCAGGTTTATGAACAATGATTGACCTCACCTATAGAGTAAATATTTTTGAAAGATTTGTAGAGTATATACATGACCTCTGCCCAATCAACTTACCACCCATCTAGATAAGTAACAACAGAGGGAAGATATATGAGCATCTCCACTCATTTCTTTAGGAGGGAAAGTAACTTGAGAAGCAGAGTGAATTAAGGAGACATGAAAAGGGTTTGGGGCAATTTCTTCCCCTGACCCTGTTCATCCCTATGCTTATCATTTATTTGCCGTCTTGCTACCTTTATTTATTTTATTTTTTGTAATAGAGTTATGCTATGGGATGGACCAGTGACTGCTGAATACAACTGAAACAAAATACAAGGTCTACCAATGAGTCTATTCACAGCAATGACTTCTCTTTATTTTAAATATTGTGCCAGTCATTTGTTTGCTGCACCAGTACTTTCACTTAATATCACTGATGATATTTGTTCTTGTAGGCAGTCAACAAAAGTTGATGGAACCCCTATGAGGCACCAGGCACTGTATTATGCCCTGAAACAGGAAAGCATGAATTACAGCACAAAGTGTAAATGCTCTGGACATCAAGAGGAAGTTACTAACACACCCTGAGGGACAGTCCCGTCCATCAAAGGGATGATCTTGAGCACCAGGTAACCAGGAAGGATCATTAACCTGGTCTGATCTTTAGCCTCTCTATACTTCAATCTCTTCATCTGTAACATGGGGTCAAAACTAGTTTTTCCTATCAAAGCTTGTTATTAATCATATCCTGCCTAAAAATGATTGTACCTTCTAATTTTATCTCACTATTTGCACAGCAAGTTGAGAGAGACTACCCATTTGCTTCCTGAGTTACACTGATTCCCAGTGCTGAGTGGTATAGGTCTTCCTAATAGGATTGAAATGCAGGTTCAGTTCTCTTCATTTGTTATGAGTGATTCTCCCAGGGACCTCTATCACTCTGTAGAATTAAGTTAGGCACAGATGTGGCAAGTCCTGTCCAACTGGGTCCAAACCAACTTCAGTGACCCAGGTCTTGGGCAGAGTGAGGCTCACTAAATCTCCAATCATTCTAGGGAGCAAGAGATTTTTTTTTTTCCAGTCAGGTTCTCCCTCTGTTGCCCAGGCTGGAGTGCAGTGGCATGATCATGGCTCACCACAGCCTAAAACTCTTGGAGTCAGGCAATTCTTCTGCCTCCTGAATAGCTGAGACTATGGTGTATACCACCATGCCAGGTTAATTTTTAAAATTTTTTGTAGAGACAAGGTCTCACTATGCTGCTTGGGCTGGTCTTGAACTGTTGGGGTCAAGAGATCCTCTAGCCTGGGCCTCCAAAATGTTGGGATTACAGGCATGAGTCACCATGCTTAGCCTAGAGAGCATGAGAATTTGACCATTCATTTGTTTGGTATTTTACATCCAGACAAACCCAAGTGTAAAGAGGGTAGAAGACAGCATCACTTTATAAACAAGTCTGTGTATCCCATGTCTCCACACAGTGACTCACACCTAGAAAGATTACCAAATGAAGATTTCAAGTTTAGTTGTTTATCACATAAATGAACCAAATAACCGAAGCTGATAAAGTACTTCCTGAGAAATAATGACAAGCTGTAAGAGACTCCTACGTAAAAACTAAAAATGTATACTTGACCTAGAAGACCAAGGCAGAATGAAGAAGTTTGGGGAGCTGGAAACCAGTGGGGATGACTCTCATTTAAGTGTTTTAGAGCAAATCCCTATGTATGTGGCATCCAAATAACAAGAGCTAGAAAACCTTTCAGTAAAAAACTTCACATAACATTTATGATGAAGAACCAAAAACTCAGGGAAACTTAGGCTGTACAAGTCAAATAAGTACTCAACAAACAACTCATCCCCCTTTATAACCACCCTATAAAACAGGCGTTCTTCCCCATTTTACAGATAAGGAAATGAATACAAAAAGATATTGATCTGCTTAAACAAGATTATCTCAAGTCACCTTTCATAGAGTTCAAAACTTGACAACTTAGCACTGCAATATCTCTCATGTCAGGAGTTTATTTTTGTCAGATGAACAGCTTCCAAACTAGAACGACATCTGAGGCTACCAAAGGCTCTAAAGTCTTAAGCAAAATGTAATATTATCTAATATTAATGAATTTATTTAAATAAATTGACCCCTATGGGAGGGGCTGGCCAACTACTACCCATGGTTCAAATCCAGTCCCCTTCCTGCGTTTGCAATTAAAATGTTATTGCACACACTCATTTGTTTATGTTTTGGCTGTGGTTGCTTTCAAGCTATGATGGCGGGGTTGAATAGCTACAATAGAGACCACAGGTCTTGCAAAGTTGAAATAATCTACTAGCTGGCCCTTTACAAAACAGTATTAAAAGTTTAGTATAAAATGAATCTATTTGCCCGATATTTTACAGTGCTTGCAATATTAACCCTGAGATTCAATGAAGCTTCTTAAGGTGTCATTTAAATCATGAAAGACCATTTTCGGTGGGCAGCACGGTTGGTTCCACGTTTTTGCTATCGTGACTTGTGCTGCAAGAAGCATGCATGTGCAAGTATCTTTTTTGTAAAACGATTTGAGCTCCTCCAGGTATTTCCTAGAAGGGAGATTGCTGGATCATATGGAAGGTCGATTTTTAGATTTATTTTAGGAATTGCCACACTGTTTTCCATAGAAGTTGCACTAGTTTACACTCCCACCAACAGTGTGGAAGCATTTCCTTTGTCCCACATCCTCTCCAGCATCTGTTGTTTTTTGAATTTTTGATGATGGCCATCCTGACTGGAGTTAGGTGGTATCTCAGTGTGGTTTTTTTTTTTTAATTTTTTATTTTTTTAATTAATCAATATTTTTTATTAGGGTTTTGTGGGGTACGGTTAAGGATTAGGTGTACAATTACGTTTCATTCAGGTACCCTGTTGATAAGAGGTGTTTCCCCATCCCCAGACAGATATATGCTACTGTTAATCCCATCCCCCTCCTCCCCATAGTTTCCCAGTACTGTCAGACGTTTTCTTATAGTATTACATTGGATGTTCAAGGTCCATTATATGAATGAGAACATGTGATACTCGGATCTTTGTTTCTGTGAGAGGTCACTCAGTATTATAGACTCTAGTTCCATCCAGGTTGCTGTGAAATTCATGATTTTGTTCTTTTTTTATGGCTGCATAGTATTCCATCGTGTATATGTACCACATTTTTAAATCCAGTCCTCTTTTGATGGGCAGCATGGTTGTTTCCAGGTTCTTGCTATTGTGAACAACGCTGCGATAAACATACGTGTGCAGGTATCTTCTTTATAGAGTGATTTGAGTTCTTCAGGGTATATTCCCAGTAGGGGGATTGTGGGATCATATGGAAGGTTGATTTTTAGAGCTTTTAGGAATCGCCACACTGCTTTCCACAGAGGTTGCACTAGTTTACACTCCCACCAACAGTGTAGAAGTGTTCCCTTTTCGCCACACCCTCTCCAGCAGCTGTTATTTTTTGAGTGGTTGATAATTGCCATTCTGACTGGAGTTAGGTGGTATCTCAGTGTGGTTTTGATTTGCATCTCCCTGATGATTAGTGAGGTTGAGCGTTTCTGCGTGTGTTGTG